>NC_012873.2:36661029-36761074 GCF_000003195.3 Sorghum bicolor
TGGCCTTGGACCAATACAGAATAAATAATCACTAATGGCAAATTATTAAATTTATTATTGTTAATATGTTGTTTACGCTATTCCTTATTCACTTTACTTGATCATGAGTTTACTTCGGGATGACAACTTGATGCTACTCATATGCTAAAATTGTGATAACTAAAAGCTACATGCAGTTAAACCAGTGTCTAGCCTTTGAGCCTCATGAACCCTATGTTATTCTTGCTGAGTACTTGATGTACTTACGCTTGCCTTTACATTTTAGTTGGATAAAAATCCTCGATGGATACCAGATTGCTAGTTTGGAGAAGAGTTTAGGCTTGTGCTCAACCAGTCAGTTGTCCCTATTGATTTGGAGCTTTCGCCTGAAGGACGGAGTGTCTTTCCGCTGTTTGTTGTCTAAGGTTATATCTTTTATACTAAGTATGTTATATAATAAGCATTGACTATTGATACTACCCTTATTTGTAGCTATATGTGATATTTGACATCCTGGACTAGCTATATGTGAGATTTGACATCCTGGACTCGCATATGGTGTGTATCTGGTATTGTTCTTAAAAC
Organism: Sorghum bicolor; assembly: GCF_000003195.3. Lineage (NCBI taxonomy): Eukaryota > Viridiplantae > Streptophyta > Magnoliopsida > Poales > Poaceae > Sorghum > Sorghum bicolor. The sequence continues at coordinate 36,661,594 of NC_012873.2, forward strand.
TGGGTGCTACAATATGACATGGGAAGGATTTGAGCTGCTGTCAGTCTTGCTCCTAGAGATACTAGAGTTTTGGAGTATTTTATTTGAAAATCTAGAAACTGTGCATGTGGAGTTCTTATGATGAGTGTTCAAAAACTCCTACCAGAGCCAAATACTCATGCTTACTAGATTAGGAAAGCCTCCCACTTATATTTCAACCTATAAGCATTAAGGTTAGTTAAGCTGTGTTGACCCTAAGGGATTATCGTGCAGTTAAAGTCAATATTACGTGTTTTCCATCCATTGATCTTAGATACTTCTATCCTCAGAACCATGCAACCACTGACATCCACTACATATTATCCATGTGCTACTTCTATTCCTAGAAGTACCACCCACATATACGCACTACACTCTATGTTGTTCCTATCTAGGAGACACGCACCTCTACTGCTTCTACCCTAGGAGTAAGCATTCATCCATCCATACACATTCCGCATCCACTTAGAAAATGTTCTTCTACTACACTGGGAGAGAATACCCAAAAATATTCATTGGTGTTATGTCTTTTTCTACTTATCCAATAAAGCTCTAGTTATTTCAGTTGATACTTCCTATTGTTGTTAGTGGATTAAAAGGATTGGCTGATTAAAAAAAGAGAGAAAAAAAGAAAGAAGACAAAACTCCCAATAGAAAAGTAAGAGGAAGCAGCCAAATCCTTATTTTCAGATTAGAGAAGTATGTTATCCCCAAGCAACAATTGTAGAATTAGATTTTCACCATCAGTCATCACCCCTCATTATCTCCATCATTCTTATCACTCATTTCATTCACTACACAATCATGCACATATGAAATGATTGTATAATTAGTTTCTCTGGATCCACGGTTTAACTATGCAATACATGCAAGTAGGTTTGAATTGTCGACTCCACCTATAAGCTCCATATAAGCCTATTAGAAGTAGGGTGAGAGAGAGAAAGCAATTATGCCTTGGCCATACAAATACCATATTTTATGAGAAGAGAGAAGGCATACCCTACACATGCCTTGGAGAGGATCCAAAAATACCATATATGAGAGACTTGAAAGGGTCATACAAGGAATCTTTGAGTTTTATTTGAAAATCTTGCAAAACTGCAAAATAATAGTTGATCATAGAGCGACAAATATAGAGCTTGACTTAACTGTTTTGTCATTCAACTGCTCAAGACTTAAGTGATAGCTATAAGCCCCATGGTGAAAGGTAATATGGGTAAGACTTCAGTTAGAATGGTTCACACTAAATTCGGAAGAGAGTCCTTGTTTGAACGCATGTGTACTTGTGAGGTCTGAAACCATTGCAGCAACTCCTAATCCATCACTAAGTCTATCTTTAGTAAGGGACTAGCAAAAGGTAAGCTTGGGGAGCTTGTTGATAGTAGATAAGTCCTCTTTTTAACCATCAACGTAGCATGAGAAAGGACTAAAATCATAATATCATCCAGCTCTAGGGGTTATCACAAACAAAATTCCATGAGTTTTGGTGATTGTCTATTTCTGCAGGGGGTTATCAGAATAAGAACAAAAGGATGTCCACATGTTAAAATTTCAAAGAGAGAAGACCTCCTCGGTAACTCAGGAATACTTTAGAACACACGAGAAGGCTACCTTGCAAAGTGGGACCCGTTTGGCAGTCACCTAGGGGCGCCTGCCCCTAGGGCTTGGGCGGCCGACTGGCCCCCTAGACCAATCAGCTTCAACCTCGCGAATCTTGCCTCCACAACCTTTGAGGAGTAATCTTGGCCATCTATCAAGGTCGGTATGATCCAAGGCTGTGGTGCTTCCTAGGTGGCTATAAATACAACCCTGGCCCCCCTAGAGAAGAGGAATTCATTATTCTCTAAGGAATTCAGATAGAGAGAATTCACAGAAACCTAGAGCCACCATCTCAGTTAGAGCTCCATAGTTTTATATCATAGCTACATAAGAATAGATCTAGAAGGAGTCAAGCCTAGCTTGGAGTCTGGATGTATCTTGGTTCTTTGTAATTTCTTTTTCTTCATTATAGCATTCATATTAGTTCTTGCTATTATGAATATTATATTGTTATTAGTCAACTTTGATTATATGCTTAGCATTGTAAGTTTAGAATTATGTTTATGCATATGATCATATAGCACTTGCTCATTGGGCCAATGGGTGAGTGGTAGATATTGTGTAGGCTGGGTGCCTAGACCATTTTCATATGTGATTACACCTTATAGTCTGGATCGTGAGATAGATCGTGGGAGTGATAGTCTTGTTGAGTCCTTTGTAGTCCTCCTTCCAATTGTAAGGACTCTAGAGCACCACTATTATAGGGAAGTGATTGCTATGTTCATTGTTGACATTTACTACCGTCATTACCAAAAAGCATAAATGACTCCTTCCCCTAGGAACAATGCCAGAAATGTTCGGTATATAATTGACTTGTCATTTAGCAACTAGCCACTTCTTAATTACTAACATTCCTAAACATAAAGTAGGAAGTCATCCCTAATTATATTGCTAGGAAATTATTATAGATTTACATGTACTAATTTGACTAGGCACATATAAAAGATATGAATATAACATGATTGTAAACGAGATGGGTTCTGCAAGCGGACAAATAATTATACTGTTGTAGCATTTTACCTAGGGAGTTCATCCAAGTTGTCGATTTATATTTATACCACTGGGAAAGTTATGTAATAAACTATAATCTATTATATTGATAAGAGACTATATAAGATGAATAAATGATATTACCAATGCCATCTAATCTACTCATAACAGGCAGAGGTCATAAGATAAATATGGATAAATATGGGTGATAGCATAATAATCAAGTAACATAATTATGGATAATCATCAGAGCATCTACTAGTCATAATCATAGTTAGCCATTGGATAAACTAGGGAGTTAGATCTAAGGTAATTCTATAACTACATCAATAATAACTCTAATTAGTGCAATTACATCTAGATATCATTGTTAAGCTATCCCTATATCATAATCACATGTAAAGAGGCATCAACTAATGAGGATATTAAGACACAAGGGTCACCTCCTTTGCGACCGTGCCCATGCTAGTCCTACGTACAGAGGTTGGACCACAGAGGAACCAACACAGTTGTCACCTGCACGGACTACCACATGTCCCAGCACATCAGGGTGCACACGCAGATAAACAAGACATCTAGACACCACATCTACATATTGTCTACCATCTACCCAACGATCAATTAGGTAAACACTATACGAGCAATTGCATGAATTCAATAAGATCAAACCAACTATCCAAGACATATAATCAAAGTAGACAATGACTATTGCAATTAAGAACATATGAGTCTATTAAGAATAAAGTCTCCCTAATTAATATATAATGAATACAATAAAGTAAGAACTAGATCTATTACCAAACTCTTGCGCTCTAGACCGACGCCTGGGTTCTAGATCCCGATGAAGAACTAAATCTCCTCTACTTCTAATCTAACTAACTAGAACTATGAACTGGAAGACTCTTGATGAACTAGAAGGCTCTTGATACTTGATGGCTTGAGGCCTTGAAGAATGAATTGGCTCCCTCTAGGGGGGTCTATCCATGTATTTGTAGTTTATTGGGATGCGCGTGCGCCGTAGGATCAAACTGACTTAACCAAGGGCTGAGATGCATCAGGAGAGGTGGTGGAGGAACATTCGAGAAGGGGGAGGCAAACCCTAGTAGCAGGGCGCCGCCCGGCCAAATGGTGGGGCCAGATGGCCCCACTTGGTGGCGGCCTGGCCCCCCGTTGCTTCGGGTGTCTTCTAGATGGTTTCCTGAGTCTTGCCGTGATGTTTCCCGTAGCGGATAAGTTTCACATTTATTTTTCACTTGAATCCCTCTTTTTAGCTTTTCTCAAATAAACCTTGGAAAATACAGAATATGCAAAACTCATGGAAATTGTCAGTTAAAACCCTAGACTACTGTGTTTTCATGTTTTCTCTTGGGTCTAAAGTTCTAATGAAAGTTGACGTTAACCACCGTCAACATTCATGATCTTTCTTAGTAATACCACTATGCATAGATATAACCTTTTCTTTTGATGATGTTGTAATACCCGATTTTGAGGACAAAATCAGATATGCACCATACGTGAGTCTTAAAAGCCAAATCTCACATATGGTGCATATATGATTTTGTCCTTAAAATGGGGTATTACAAAGTGATATCAAAGCAATGCTGGCTGTAGGACGCAAGCCTAGTTAGAAATTGGCCGTCTTAAGGTTTTGAAATTGCTATAAAATCCTTGCTCTACAAACCTTGGTATTTTCGTCTATACTATATCTCTACCCTTGCTATTTTTCTCTACCTTGTTGCTTATTTTAAAATTCCTTGTTCTAATCTTCACCCCTTGATTTGATATGCTTTTAGAACTTTTCTTACCACCTTCTGGCGTCATTGAAATAGGAGTTTTAGGATCTTTGCCCTTTCTATGAAGGGAACGATAATATCGCAAGTTGAGTGAAGTGTGAACCTTTAATGCTTAGTTGGTTTGTTATTATGTTTATGATTGATTTGGATCTTTGTAATGAGTGCAATGATTTTGTGGGATTTCTCCACAATATCATTTACCTTATAGGCCTCAGGCATAAGGAGTAATGAAATAAGTAGCTAGGTTTGGTTATATCCTGTTTCAGTCCCCTGCTAAATTCTGGAGCAGTCTGCAATAATTCTGGAGTATCTCAAGATCTGATCGTGCAAAGTTTACCAAATTTTTCTGGGAACAACTAGACTTCAAGATATTTTTCTGACCGCAAGAATCACCCTCATAGCTGTTATGGTTTGGAAGTTACAAAAATCACAATATGATGCAACTGTGCTGTCAAGAATCTGGACCAGTTTCGGTTGCTTACTGTTTGAGACAAATGTACTATAGAATTTGGAAAAGTGATCTATAGAAAAGTTGTAGACAATTTTCCATGCTTTCCAACGGTATAAGCTGGAACTTATTTGTATAAGTAGGACCCGAGATATAATATTTACAATTGGATGTTTCTGTTCTGTTTCAAAATCTAATCTGCACAGATCTGGTATTTCCTATTTTCAGCCAAACTAAAGTCAGAATATGGGAAAATGTTGTATACAAAAGTTGTAGAGGATTTCCTAAGCTTTTCAAAAATATAAGGATCATCATCATATGAGTTCTGTAGCTCAAGATACGACTGGTACAAGTTACTACATTTGTGCTGAGACATTGTCATGATGGATATTAAGTTTGGTTATTTTACCTAAGCATAAAGACAGAACCTAAGGAGGTATTCTACATGGAAATTGTAGGGAATTTTGAAAGTTTTCTAACAGTATAAGCTATAACTCTATTGGATTAACAGAATCAGAGTTATATGTGTTTTACTGCCTTGGTGTTTTCATTTCACGAGAAAATTTCACGATACCTGTTTGTTCTCTTGGACATAAGTTCTTTGGGTTGTCAGAAGTTCTCAATGTTAGTTAACTTGTCTGGAAAACATGCAAGCTACCTTTCTTGTGTCCCCTAGATGACTTTTCTTAAGGGGGTAGCCTAATTAAAGGAGTTACAAGGAGAATGATTGGTAAAAGTTAAATCATATATGTAACACCCAAAACTTGGATTTCAATTAATAGGGTTTAATTTGATTTATTTAAGTATTTTTATGGGCATTGAATTTAGCAAATAAACTATTTTTATGGAGAATAAAATTTATCATAAGGGTAGGAACATGCTTTTGCATTCATGCTGAGAATAGAATTTATTTTGTGTTGTGTGTTTCTGTTTTTATCTTTCGTTTTTGTTCAAAATTTGCTTTGGAAAATAAAAAAAAACAAAAAGAAGAAGAAGAAAGGAAACAGCCGACCTCGGCCTAACGGCCTGCTGGCCGAGGCCCTCCTCTTTTCCCCGCAGCCCAGTCCCCCTTGGCCCATGTCTCAGCCAAGCAACAAGCTAGGCCACGCGCGCGCGCGCGTTCCCCTCCCCTCTCGCTTCACCGACCGACAGCTGGGCCCCGTCTTTCTCTCACTGCGTCGCGGGACCCGCACGTCAGCGCCCGTCTCCCTCCCCTAGCCATGTTCGTGCAGGACATGAACTCCACACCGAACCGAATCTTGGAGCCGCGATTTCCTTGCCCTTTTCGCGAACCGAGATCCTATAAAGCCCCTAACCTCGTCCCCATGGGTTGCCTTTCCGTTTTCGCCATCAAATTGAGCCCTAGCCGCCCCAAACGCCGAGGTTCGGATCTCGTTGAGGCCGCATTCGTTCCGCACCGCGGCGCGAGCTCCCTGCCCTCTTTTGGCCCGAGCAACCACCCTAGACGACTCCGCGGTGAGCTTCTCGACCTCCCGGCGTTTTTCGTTCAAAAAAAGGTGCTCAGAGTTGGCTGGACCGTGAGCTCCGTCGAGCTCGGGCCCTCCGGCCATGGCGCCGCCGCGCTGGAGGCTAACCTCGGCGGCCGGCCGCCGCCCGCTTCTCTCCTGCCTGATCTCGGCCGTCTGTTGGTAGATCGATGGCCAGGAAACGAGGATACCCCTTCGGGGTAAATTATGTTAAAGAGCCCCTAGACTTTTCCACTTTAACACCCGCGGTCCTGGCGGTTTACGCAGTTTGCGTTTTCAGTTTTCAAAAGCGTATTTCGGTTCGGCTGAGGCAGATTACGCTTTCCAGTAATTACAAGTTTGCCATTGATATTGTTTTGCACATAAAATATTCATTTTAACTCCGTTTTTGTCCATTCAAATTTCGTTAGATTCGTATTCGCGAGCTCTACATGTTAGAAGTATTAGTTTACTGTTTTGAAACTTTTTAATTTCCTGGTACTATTTAATTAATTATTTCTCTATAAGAAATCTTGGAAAATGCATAACTTCTCTGTTTTAATTCCGAATTTCGCGAACTTTACGTTTGTATGATCGTAGCGCTGCGTAGAATATTTTCATAAACTTTTATCTTTGATTTCTCACTGTTGGTGTAATGTTCTAATTATAGCGTGTTTGCTTTGTGTATGATTGTCTACATTAGATTGCGTGTTGTTGATTCATGTTTGGGAATAGACGGTGAGCCGTACGTTGGTGATCAAGACCAAGCTTTTAAAGACCAGCAGGCTCAGGAGAGCTTTGATCAAGGCAAGTATAACATGGGATCATCCTTGTTACCTATTTACTTATAACTACACATATATATCATAAGCATGCTATCACCTTGTCGACCTTAGCAAAATCATAGATGATTGTTACCTGGATTCCTTGTTACCTAATTGATATGCATTTGGTGTAGATGCGCTAGTGCTTGATATAATCCATGATCCTGTAAGATGATTAATAGCTATGCAATGAACGTTAAATGATGACAAATAACTGTATGAGATCTTGTCTCTAAGTGATCACCGGGACAACAGTGCAACCATGAGGGCTATAATGGCTCTGGCTTTAGCTCAGTATGAAGACTTTTTCTAGCTTGTTAGAGGGTACTTGAAAGGGCGGAGGGGCTGAACCGACACGGGTATAGTGCGAGCCCCTGTCCCTATGTGTATAGGCTGCGCGTCATTGTGCCATTCGGAAGGGGGGTATCTATATCTGCTCGCAAAGGAAACCTTGCGACCCTAACATGTTAGATGAACTTTTGAAAGGCTTCATAGTGATTCCTGCCGACCTTCCTAGGAAGGGGGTTAAGAGATTAGCTACCTCGGGCGAAAGGGTAAATCATGACTCATGGGTAAAGATGTACAACCTCTACAGAGTGTTAAAACTGGTATACTAGCCGTGCTCACGGTTATGAGGTGCCTTGGGGGTTCTTGCTGCGACGAAGATGAGCTTATTAAGTTGTTATGTTCATTTGATTATCGTTTATGCTAAGAATTAATTATGCTTACACTTGATCATGTGATTAATGGATTATCTATGCTACCTTGACATTTGTTATATAATTATGAACATGCTATCCACTATTAAAAGCTAAATGCAGTCAAACCAGTGTCAGCTATTTGAGCCTCATGAACCTCTGTTTATACTAGTTGAGTACGATATGTGCTCACTCTTGCAATTTCCCACACCCCAGGTTATGCTAATGATGATGACTGGATTGAGGATTATCGCTATGAGTACTAGGTTTGGAGTCAACCAGTCAACAGTGTCCCTGTGTGGAGCTTCCGTCGAGAGCGTTGTTTACTTTATGATATCATCTTTGTATGAGACTATGTGATTTTTTATTATTCCACTATGTAATAAACACTGCAATGCTACATTTGAGATTTGTCTACTTATGTATGCGACTGTTTCTGGGGCACATATGAGTCTTTTATTCATCCTATTTTATTCTTAAAATATGGGTGTGACAAATTGGTATCAAAGCTTTATTGACTGTCGGACGCAAGCCTAGTTAGAAATCGGACGTCTCAAGGTTTTGAAATTGCTATAAAATCCTTGCTCTGTAAACCTTGATATTTTCTCCTATACTATATCCATTTCATTGCTATTCATCTTCACCTTGATGCTTATTTTAAAGACTTGTTCTCATCCCCCACTTTGGCTTGATATGCTTATAGAACCTTTTCTTACCACCTTCTGGCGTCATTGGAATAAGAGATTTAGGATCTTTGCCCTTAATAGGAAGAGAACGATAGTACCGCAACTTGAGTCAATGCTTGAAGTGTGAACCTTTGATGCTTGGTTTGGTTTGTTATTATTCTTATGCTTGATTTGGATCTTTGTAATGAGTGTAATGATTTTGTGGATTTTCTCTACAATTTCATTTAGTCTATAGGCCTAAGGCATAAGGATTAATAAACTAAATAGTTGGGTTTGGTTAAAATCCTGTTTCTGTCCCTTGCTGTTTTCTGGAGCGGTCTGCAATAAATCTGGTGTAATTCAAAATCTGTTCGTGCAATGTTCATCAAATGTTTCTGGGAACAAGTAGACTTTCATATCTTTCCAATGCTGCAAGAGTGACACCCTTATCTGTTATGAGCTGTGAATTATAACTGTTCAAAATTGAGGTTTCTGCGCAGTCTGGAATTCTAGAACAGTTCTGGTTATGCCCAGTTTTGACTAATACAACGACAGAATCTGTTAATATGGTCCAAATGAAAGTTGTAGATAATTCCTTTACCTTTCCAACAGTGTATAGCATGTATCCTTTTGAATTCTGGAACTCGAGATATGATTGATTTTCTGATCTGCTAATGTTGGATATCGCCCAGAAAAATTCAGATTCAACTATCTCTTGTATTTATCATGTTGGATGTTACTAAGATATGATTCTATACCTTGGAATGTAGATGGCAGCTAGAGGAAGAGGCAGAGGCAGAGGCCGTGGCATGGGTGTCAACGATCCAATTACCATAGAAGAGCTCATGCAGACTCAGAATGAGATGATGCACGTTTTTATGCCGCACCTACAGCAGCAACCTCCACCACCACCACCACCTGTTCATGTGAGAGATAAGCGTGGAAAGTTTATGAAGGGAAGACCCCCAGTATTTACACACTCAGCTGATCCCATGGAATGCAGATGATTGGTTACGTGCTGTGGAGAGACAACTAAACATAGCACAATGCAATGACTTAGAGAAGGTGTTGTATGCTTCTGGACAACTTCAAGGAGCAGCTCAGATCTGGTGGGAGTCATATCAAGCTGCTCGTCCCAACAATACTCCTCCTGTCACTTGGATGTAATTTTGCAAAGACTTTAGAGCACGACATATCAATGAAGGAATGATGGAGCTCAAGCAGGAAGAATTCAGATCACTCAGGATGGGTTCTATGACTGTGGCTGAGTATCATGACATGTTTGAGCAGTTGGCTCGCTATGCCCCAAGTGAAGTCAGAGAAGATGCGGATAAGCAGCATCTATTCATGAAAGGTCTTTACTATGAACTCAGGTTGCAACTGGCTGGAAATACTTATCCTACCTTCCAGGCTCTGGTGAATCGTGCTATTGTATTGGATAACATGCGCAAAGGTCAGGACAAGAAGAGGAGAATGCTAGCACAAGGTTCTGGAGGCAACAACCGCCAACGTTTCAATTCGTAGCAGGGCGATCAACAGAGGTTCCAAGGACCAGTTGGTCAGTGGGACCGCAACCAACAATCTCAGCGTAATCATAATCAACAGCAGAGTGGTCAGCAGATTCCCCGCTCAGGAAATTCAAATGCCACCTCTATGAAGAGAAGTGCTCCCAATACCCCTACTAGGTGTTTTCACTGTGGAAAAGAAGGTCATATCTCATATGATTGCCCGGAGAGATTTAACCAGCAGAACAACAATCAAAAGTCTAATTCTCATGGAGCAAAGGTGAACCATGTGGCTGCAGAGACACTACAAGAGGGACCCGAGATTATGATGGGTACGTTGAGTATCAACTCTATCCCCGCTACAATTTTATTTGATTCTGGAGCTTCGCATACATTCATATCACAAGCATTTGTTAGAGTTCATAGCATTCCACTAGTTGCCATGAAAACCCATATGCTAGTAAACTCACCGGGAGGGACTATACCAGTTTCATATTGTTGCCCCTCAGCAAGTCTTTCTTTAAGGGGGGTAGATTTCCCAGTCAGTCCTATGGTTATGAGAACTTCAGGCATAGATGTGATATTGGGTTTGGATTGGATGAAGAAATATACTACGGAAATTAAGTGCAAAGAGAAAGTAGTAGTTGTGACAACACCAAAGGGAGAGAGAATCAGTGTTGATGTAGCAGTACAAGCTCCACCCACAGCTACAGTGAATCAGCTAGAGGAAGATGTGGATCTTCAGGACCGTGTAGTGAATAAGTTCCCGGGTGAATTTTCACATAAGTTGCCAGGTATGCTACTTGACTAGAGACATTGAATTTGCTAGTGCAATGGGATTGGTATTCAGAGGCACAAACAACTTGGGAAAGAGAAGATGATTGGAGAGAATCATATCCACAGTGGTTTGTTTATACACTGTCAATCTCGAGGACGAGATTATTTTAAGGGGGGTAGAGTTTGTAACACCCAAAACTTGGATTTCAATTAATAGGGTTTAATTTGATTTATTTAAGTATTTTTATGGACATTGAATTTAGCAAATAAACTATTTTTATGGAGAATAAAATTTATCATAAGGGTAGCAACATGCTTTTGCATTCATGCTGAGAATAGCATTTATTTTGTGTTCTGTGTTTCTGTTTTTATCTTTTGTTTTTGTTCAAAATTTGCATTGGAAAATAAAATAAAAAAACAAAAAAATAAGAAGAAAGGAAACAGCCAACCTCGGCCTAACGGCCTACTCGCCGAGGCCCTCCTCTTTTCCCCGCAGCCCAGTCCCCCTTGGCCCATGTCTCAGCCCAGCAACAAGCCAGGCCACGCGCGCGTACATTCCCCTCCCCTCTCGCTTCACCGACCGACAGCTGGGCCGCGCCTTTCTCTCACTGCGATGCGGGACCCGCGCGTCAGCGCCCGTCTCCCTCCCCTAGCCGTGTTCGTGCAGGACATGAACTCCACGCCGAACCGAATCTTGGAGCCGCGATTTCCTTGCCCTTTTCACGAACCGAGATCCTATAAAGCCCCTAACCTCGTCCCCACGGGTTGCCTTTCCGTTTTCGCCATCAAATTGAGCCCTAGCCGCCCCGAACGCCGAGGTTCGGATCTCGCTGAGGCCGCATTCGTTCCGCACCGCGGCACAAGCTCCCTGCCCTCTTTTGGCCCGAGCAACCACCCTGGACGACTCCGCGGTGAGCTTCTCGACCTCCCGGCGTTTTTCGTTCAAAAAAATGTGCTCAGAGTTGGCTGGACCGTGAGCTCCATCGAGCTCGGGCCCTCCGGCCATGGCGCCGCCGCGCCGGAGGCTAACCCCGGCGGCCGGCCGCCGCCCGCTTCTCTCGTGCCTGATCTCGGCCGTCCGTTGGTAGATCGATGGCTAGGAAACGAGGATACCCCTTCGGGGTAAATATGTTAAGGAGCCCCTAGACTTTTCCACTTTAACACCCGCGGTCCCTGGCGATTTACGCAGTTTGCGTTTTCAGTTTTGAAAAGCGTATTTCGGTTCGGCTGAGGCAGATTACGCTTTCCAGTAATTACAAGTTTGCCATTGATTTTGTTTTGCTCATAAAATATTCATTTTAACTCCGTTTTTGTCCATTCAAATTTTGTTAGATTCATATTCGCGAACTCTACATGTTAGAAGTATTAGTTTACTGTTTTAAAACTTTTTAATTTTCTGGTACTATTTAATTAATTATTTCTCTATAGGAAATCTTGGAAAATGCATAACTTCTCCGTTTTAATTCTGATTTTCGTGAACTTTACGTTTGTATGATTGTAGCGCTGCGTAGAATATTTTCATAAACTTTTATCTTTGATTTCTCACTGTTGGTGTAATGTTCAAATTATAGCTTGTTTGCTTTGTGTATGATTGTCTACATTAGATTGCATGTTGTTGATTCATGTTTTGGAATATACGGTGAGCCGTACGTTGGCGATCAAGACCAAGCTTTTGAAGACCAGCAGGCTCAGGAGAGCTTTGATCAAGGAAAGTATAACTTGGGATCACCTTGTTACCTATTCACTTATAACTACACATATATATCATATGCATGCTATCACCTTGTCGACCTTAGCAAAATCATAGATGATTATTACCTGGATTCCTCGTTACCTAATTGATATGCATTTGGTGTAGATGCGCTAGTGCTTGATATAATCCATGATCTCATAAGATGATTAATAGCTATGCAATGAACGTTAAATGATGACAAATAACTGTATGAGATCTTGTCTGTTTGTGATCACTGGGACAACGGTGCAACCATGAGGGCTATAATGGCTCTGGCTTTAGCTCAGTATGAAGACCTTTTCTAGCTTGTTAGAGGTTACCTGAAAGGGCGGAGGGGCTGAACCGACATGGGTATAGTGCGAGCCCCTATCCCTATGTGTATAGGCTGCGTGTCATTGTGCCATTCGGAAGGGGGTATCTATATCTACTCGCAAAGGAAACCTTACGGCCCTAACATGTTAGACGAACTTTTGAAAGGCTTCATAGTGATCCCTGCCGACCTCCCTAGGAAGGGGTTAAGAGATTAGCTACCTCGGGCGAAAGGGTAAATCATGACTCATGGGTAAAGATGTACAACCTCTACAGAGTGTTAAAACTGGTAAACTAGCTGTGCTCACGGTTAGAGCGGCCTTGGGGGTTCTTGCTGCGACGACGATTAGCTTATTAAGTTGTTATGTTCATTTGATTATCGTTTATGCTAAGAATTAATTATGCTTACACTTGATCATGTGATTAATGGATTATCTATGCTACCTTGACATTTGTTATATAATTATGAACATGCTATCCACTATTAAAAGCTAAATGCAGTCAAACCAGTGTCAGTTATTTGAGCCTCATGAACCCCTAGTTATACTTGTTGAGTACGATATGTGCTCACTGTTGCAATTTCCCCACACCCCAGGTTATGCTAATGATGATGATTGGAATGAGGATTATCGCTATGAGTACTAGGTTTGGAGTCAACCAGTCCACAGTGTCCCTGTGTGGAGCTTCCGTCGAGAGCATTGTTTACTTTATGATATCATCTTTGTATGAGACTATGTGATTTATTATTGTTCTTTTATGTAATAAACACTGCAATGGTACATTTGAGATTTGTCTACTTATGTGTGCGACTGTTTCTGGGGCACATATGAGTCTTTTATGCATCCTATTTTATTCTTAAAATATGGGTGTGACAATATATGAGTACATCAAGTGCTTGGTGAATTTGGTTTGTTCAACATATCATCCGTTTTAGAGAATATTAATGGAGATGTATGTCATTGCTGATACTCATGGATTGAGAGTTGTGTTTATGAGTTTCAGGTGACACCAAAGTCTATAAAGCTATATGTACAATGTGTGAGTGAAGCAACTTAACCGTGATAAAGGTACCGATAATTACAGGATTAAAAATACGTTTTCTATAATTACAAGTTTGCCACTGATTTTATTTAGCTCATAAAATATTCGTTTTAACTCCGATTTGACCCATTCAAATTGTGTTGGATTCGTAATCACAAGATATACATGTTAGTAATATTATTTACTCAGTTTGAAACCTTTTATTGTCGTGACCCTAATTAATTAATTTCTTTTCTCAAGCCAATCTTAGAAAATTCATAGCTTCTATGTTTTAACTCTGTTTTTCGTGATCTTTACGTCTGTGTGATCGTAGCGCTGCGAAGAATCATTTTATAAACTTTTCATACTGTTTTTATATGATTGGTGTACTGTTCTAATTGTAGCCTTGTTTGCTTCATGAATGTTGTCTCCGATTGTTTATGTGTTGATGATCGATGATCGAGTTTAGTCGAATAGCAGTTTTTGGTGATCAAGATCAGAGCCTTGGCAACAAGTAAGACCAGCTGAACCAAAAGGATAAGCAAGAGAAATTGGATTAAGGCAAGTATAGCATTTAGATTTTAATTCTGTGACCATGATCCTATGACTAGATTAATGTTAAGTAATAAACGATAAATATGACTTTTTAGCAACTTGAGGATTTATCTGTAAGTGATAACCGGGACAACAGTGCAACCATGAGGGCTATAATGGCTCTGGCTTTAGCTCAGTATGAAGACCTTTTCTAGATTGTTAGAGGTTACCCGAAAGGGCGCTAGAGGGGCCTAACCGTTTTGGGTATAGTGTGGCCTCTGTCTTTATGTGTATAGGCTGCAAGTCATTGTGCCATTGGAAGGGGGGCTCTATATCTGCGCGCCTGGGAAACCTTGCGGCCCTAACATGTTAGATGAACTTTTGAAAGGCTTCATAGTGATCCCTGCCGGCCTCCCTAGGAAGGGGGTTAAGAGACTCACGACCTCGGGCGAAAGGGTAAATCATGACTCATGGGTAAAGATGTACAACCTCTGCAAAGTGTTAAAACTGGTATACTAGCCGTGCTCACGGTCAAGAGCGGCCTTGGGGATTCTTGCATTAAGGGTGATGATTCTTGTTGTGTTAAGATACTCATTACTTATTGTTTAATGCTTTACATTATTTATGTCACATTGATCATGAGATTGTGGGATATATACAATCTAGTTGCTATATTTGTGGAGTTCGATATGGACTCTCTTGCTATTTCCCCCCAACCTCAGGAGAAGTTTAGGCTTGTGATCAACCAGTCAGTTGGATACTATAGAGAGAAGTTAATATCCAAAGTTTGGAGTTATTTATCCGCTGTTGCTATCAAAGGTTATCTCTTTTATACTAAGTACGTTATATATTTATGCATTGTCTTTTGATATTACCCCTTATTTATAGCTATATGTGAGAATTCACTTCTAAGACTCACATATGGTGCATATCTAGTTTTGTCCTTAAAATCGGGTATTACAGATGTTATGTGTAATTGCACTAATCATTGTTACCCCTTAGTTGACATATACCATACAATGATTAGTGCAATTACACATAACATCTGTAATACAATAATATATTTCATGTATTACATCTGTAATACACATAACATTTGTAATACAATAATATATTTCTGTAATACAATAATACATCTCTAAACCCTAAACCCTAAACCCTAAACCCTAAACCCTAAATGTATATGTCATGTATATGCTTAATATGCGTGTAATATAAATATATTATTGTATCAGAAAAACATGTATTGAAAAACCTATTATTATATATTATATACAAACAATAAACAGAACCGAAGAAGTGAACCAAAAAAAAGAAAAAGAAACCCTTTAACACCGGTTGGTAATACCAACCGGTGTTAAAGGGTCCTGCAACGTGGCAGCCCTGGCAGGACCCTTTAACACCCCGGTTACCCGAACCGGGACTAAAGGGTGGGCCTTTAGTCCCGGAAGGGCAGCACCGGCTCGGGAACCGGGGCAACAGGCCCTTCACGACCGGTGCTAATGCCCGAACGTGTGGCAGTGTATGTATATATACTTTTTGATTGGAGTATTTGTACATACTTATCTTGGAATGGAATTATCTGTACATACTTTTTGGAATGGAGTGACTGCACATACTAATATAGTATTCATACATACTTTTTGGAATATAACATTTATACATGCGCCGAGATTTAAATAGCAAGTGTATACTAAACTACACGATTGGAGATATAGTACAAGTGCATACATTCACGTATGAAGATATAAAAAAATGAGAGTATGTATTCATACTTGTTTTGACAATATGAAATATATGTGCATATTTTTGTTCCATACTTTGGTTGGTTATGGATGTTCTTCAGGTGTGGTGTATTTTTCTTTTGCTTTCTCCCCTTCAACTTTTATTCTTAAGGCATGTTGTTGGCTTCTCTTCTTGGTCCTTGTGAAAGCTAGTAATCTAGAAGAGTTATAATCTATAAAATAACTGTGTACCTTTTCTCCTGGAAAGTGGAAGTGGACTTGGTCTGTTCCATTGTAGATGATAGCTTTGGTAGTGCTGAGGAATAGCCTTCCAAGTATGATAGGTGTCTTATCTTCTTTTCCCATGTCCAAGTTCATAAAGTCGGTATGGACAGAATGGGTGTGGATCTTAACCGTGATGTTTCTTGCTAGTCCCCCTGGGATTCGTGTGGTGTTGTCCGCCAACTACGAAATATATGTAGGGTCAATAGGTTCATTAAATAGTGTATTGTATACCACTTGACATTATATTGACTGCTGATCTAGTGTCGCAAACGGCTAAGTAGAAAGAGCTCTGTCCAATGGTGCACTTTATCGATGGTAGACCAGGATCTCTAGCTAAGACTAGCAAAGCTAAATGACGACCTGGCCTGTCTGTATTCTGTAACTTTGACTATTTGAGTCTTCTTTCCTTCTTGCCTCTTGTTCTTCTTTCCCTTTGGATAGGTCTTCCATACTTGTTCTTCTTTGTATATAGGCTTCTCTAGATAGTAGGTATTGATAGGATCTTCAAGGGTCCTGTCTTTGAAACTGAATTTCTCTTCATTGCCCTTGTTAGTGAAACATATTGTTGCACTTTCTTCATAAATGGCTGCTTTAGTAGTACTCAAGAATGGTCAGCCTAGGATGATAGGACTCTTTAGATCTTTGCTGGTGTCCAAAACCACAAAGTCTGCTAGAACATATGATTGGCCCACACATATCCATACGTCATCTAGGATTCCTTTGGGGTGTTTAAATGTCTGATATGCAAGCTGCAAGCACATATTCATGTACAACAAGGTTGCCCATGGAAAAATACGATCAAGGATTACCTTTGGCATGATGTTGACACTATCACCAAGGTCATAGACGACTTTAGAGAAATCGTGTTGCCCATTAGAGATGGGAATCACTGATCTTCCTAGATCTCCTCTCTTGAGTGGCATGGATTTATCCTTCCATCCTTCTGATATTCCTTCTTTGTAGTAACCTGCACGGACATCACCAAGATTTGTGGTTTTGGGCTCTAGGGGTTGCTAAGGAATATTACATTCACGGATCGGTGGAACAACGGCTGCCAGCTGAGCTAATTGTAATTCTAGCATTTTATTAAAGCTAAGCTAGTTCTTAATAGCAGAGGTTAGACTATCCATCCTAGTATTTATATTTTCTAGTACTTTATCATTGGATGCTACCCTCTTAGATAAATTTTCTATAGCTTTATTCTGATTGGAAATTAGTTCTCTTAAAGGTGATTGATTGAAATTGCTATTGAAATTATTGTTTCCTTGGTTGTTACCTTGGTAGTTGGGCCTTTGCTGGTTCCATCCTTGATTGGGTTGATTCCATCATTGATTTGATTGATTCCATACTTGATTTTGATGAGGACGATAATTGGTATTGTTGTTGATGAAGTTCACATCCTCTTGGAGTGTAGGGAAGTTGTTTCCTAGGTGATCTGTATCTCCACATTCTTCACAAGTCATGCAAGAGTCATCAATTTGCAAGACTTCTCTATTCTCATTGCTTTTGCTGTCAAGTTTCTTCATTATAAGGTCTAGCTTTGCAGGGACCATGTCAATCTCCTTAATATGATGCATGCCTCCTCCTCTCTTGCGGGGTTGCACACGTTCTTCATTGTAACTCTAATTTGAGGCCATCTTCTCCACAAGTGTTGTTGCATTGGCGAGCTTAAGTGACAAGAAAGCTCCTCCTGCTGCAGCATCTATGGATTCACGGGTACTAGAGACTAGCCCATGGTAGAAGGTCTGCATAAGTAGCCAATTCTTCATTCCATGATGAGGACATTCTGTAATATAATCTTGAAAATGTTCTCATGCCTCGATGAATGATTCAACATGTTGTTGATGAAAGCTTGAGATTTTCCCATGAGGTGCATTGGTCTTGCCCGTAGGAAAGAACTTCCCTAGGAAAGCAGTAGAGCATTCATCCCATGTAGTGCTGATTTCTTTGTTATTGTAGAACCACTGTTTTGCTTTTCCTAGAAGTGAAAATGGGAAAAGGCAGAGTAGAATAGCATCTCTTGATACTCCTCTGATGTGAAGGTGATACAAATCTCTAGAAAGTGTTGTAAATGTGCACTTGCATCTTCCTGAGCCTTTCCACAAAATTGACTAGCTTGAACCATAGTGATAAGAGCAGGTGTTGACAATACTTTCACTATGATTTTTAACCACTAAAACCGTCAACAAAGGTTAAGTTTTGCGGATAACACCAAGCAACTAAGTAGTGACATAGGTACAATTCACTTGGTTCCACATGTACATGTCATTATTTGGATGCTGGTGCAAACAACCACTAATCAAGCCTGATCAAGCTCAAATCTAGCAAAGATGATCAAGAACCAAAACCACCACATATCAACAAAACATTGGAGATGACAAGTGGGGACAACATGTGGAGCAAGGTGGTGGGTCAACCCCCAAAGTGTAGGTCGGCCGACCTACACTTGGTGGGATCCCACCTAGCCCACACTCCCACCGACATTAGCATCTTCTAGTAGATTGGTGGGACCCACATGGAGGCAATAGGTCGGTCGACCGACCTGTCATGTGGGCCCACCTTGAGTCGGTTCACTCCCACCGACATCCCCATGATGAACATGTGA
Source organism: Sorghum bicolor (assembly GCF_000003195.3). Classification (NCBI taxonomy): domain Eukaryota; kingdom Viridiplantae; phylum Streptophyta; class Magnoliopsida; order Poales; family Poaceae; genus Sorghum; species Sorghum bicolor. The sequence continues at coordinate 36,680,586 of NC_012873.2, forward strand.
TGGAAATTCCCAACCATTGATCATATGGCGGTTCCAAGGTCGGTTTGATCCAACGGTGGATAAGAAGGTGCACACGGACCGCTGACGTGGCGCTGGAGTTGCCCCTACTCCATCTCCCCCTATAAATACCCCCTTAGAGAGCCTAGTTAACCATGATGTATCTTAGGAAGAGCTACTCTTAGCTAAGTGTGAGAATAGAGGGAAGAGAGTGTGGAGTTCCCTGAGGAGGAGTCCCGGCTTGTCGAGGGTCTTCTTCTAAGAGCGCCTCAGCGGATGTTTGTCTTCTAGTAAATCTTCTTTCTAGTTGCCTTTCATCTGAGTACTTCCAGTATTTACTTTTTGTCTTAGTTTATTTTAAATATACAACCGGCCTATTTGGCACATTACTTTGTCTTGTGTGAAGTGCTCGAAACCTTAGCCGGGTCTAGAGTAGTAGAATTAGTGTAGACGTGGTGTCTAGACTAAGTCCGCCCTTGTGGACTTCTTGTCGCACCTGAAGAACGCCAGTAGCGAAACATGACAGGCCACTGCTGGACATTAGGAGTTCTCTTCAGTGTGTTATTAGGCAAGTTGCATATAACAGTTGGCCTGCATGGTAGCTACCTAGGGATGTGTTTCCCACACCCTTTTTACCTATCGGCCACAGTAGGAAGGGAGTTAACTCTCAAGTATACTTAGGATAGCTTAGCCAGAAGTCAAATACTATAAATACCTCTCTACCCAATCCTAAGCCCTTCTTATCATCATACGACGACTCAATTGGTCTAGTTAGTCCACTTCTCATTCCTTGTGGAAAAATACGATACCTAGAATACTCCTAGTGAAGTGCTGCATTGACCACCGTCCTCTTGCGGTAAAACCGTTTGCCACTTCTGGTGTCACACAAGCATTTCTAGTGTTGTGCCAAGGGCTGACAATCCTAAGTAGTGATGCTAAGAAGAGTCAACAGCAGGCTTGAGTGCAAATCCATTGTCACCAATATTAACGTTAGGTCCAGTGCGGATGTTGGCGGTTGTTGGAGCAGAGAACTCATGCGGCGTCTTCTCAGCCATAGCTTCAAAAGCTGGTGCTAAATTTCATGATTCTACTCCTTCAGGTGTTAGAGCTTGTTTCCTCGAAGATTGAGTTTTGGTGGAGGGTGTTCTTGATGGTGATTCAAAGATATCCCTTGTATTAGCAAACTTCCTTCGCCGTAAGAGTCTCTGTGGATCTTCAATGTAATTATTTGGGAGAGCAAATCCGTTCATTCAATCATTACCCTACATAATATATACAAATAGATAGAACAAAGGTAAGCATGTTTGAGTTAGAGGTCAATTGGGTGATCAGTCTTATTCATAATGCATATATGTTATCAATACTTTTCCTAAGTTTATTAGCCTTCCCCGGCAATGGCGCAAAAAATGCTTGTTGTTATTTCTAACATCACTGCAATAAAACCCAAATCTCTATCCCATGCAATGACACTAGAAATGTTGGTACTCGTTAACTTATCTTTAGCAACTAGTCATTAGCCTGTTGACCCTTACTCCTAACTTTCAAACTAGGTTGACATCCCTAATTATAAAGGTAGGAGTAAACTTTGGTACTAAATCTTATCATTTTATGTGACTAGGCAAAAATAAATAAAGATGAATATAAACTAAGAACAATTCTACAAGCGGACAGATAATTATACCATTGTAGCATTTTACCTAGAGTATTACCACGTTGTCATTTATATTCTATCGCTGGGAAGGCATTGCTAAGAAGCTACTCATAGTATTGATAACATGTATATGTATATGTATATGCATTGAATAGACAATGTAATCAATGTCATTCACCCTACAATAATATATTTATATTACACGCATATTAAGCATATATAAATGAAAATTATAGGGTTAGCTTAATAATTAAGCTTTGCCTATAATAAAATGAATAGGCCACATCAAAAATTAAATAGATATGTAAAAAGCTTTTTATATATATAGTTCTATATGTACAAAATTCGAAACACATATATACATAGAGTTTTTTCTCCCAATGTCTACAAACGATACAAATGATCATCGTTGTTTGGAATAAGAGTTTCGTTGCCGTTGAAGTCAAACTCGCCGTTTAGATTGATCACTTGGTCCCGGAGAAATCCTGCTATCGTCTCTTGGATAGCTTTGATTCGGTCTTGTTGTAGGACCTTTTCCCTCAACCATTCCGTCTTTAATTTGAAATAAATAAAAAAGGTATTAGTTATCTAAGTTATTCAATATAATTCAGGAGATAATGAAAAGAGACATGTAACGTACTCTGAGCGTCTCTGTGGGTGTTTGATTGACTTGTGCCATCATGAATTTACACACGTAATATGCACATAGATTGTTCCCCCTTCTTGTCTTAAACACCACTGTACGATATATATATAAAAAATATTCACGACCACGACATAAGAAGGCTAAAAGTTAGCGAAAATTTGCTAGCTAGTAGAACTTACTTGTGGATGTATTATGTTAAGCGGCGCTTTACATCCACTGAGATGTTCACGGTCAATGAATCTTTCCCAAACCCTACACACAGCCATTGTGGATCGTGAACTAATAATTACAGAGTCATATTATGATATTCTTCTAGCTGAGATCGACATTACGTATCTTTGAAAAATGTTTACCATTTGTTGATAATTTTCTTGTGGTTTTCTCATGGAGTCAAAGATTATCAACCGGTTCTTGGGAATTTCAATGACCATGAGTATCCAGTGAAAGTTGTTTACACACATATATATATAGTCAGTCCTATAATGTAAAATAAAATATGCATGCACTTAATAACTATATAACTCACTCAAAGTTGAAGGGGAAGAGTATTTTTTGTTTTTATTTTTGGTTTACAAAGAACCTCATAAGATTGGTGCAGATTTCTGTCTCATGAGCTGCTGTCCACACTGCCTGCGGAGCCTTGAAAACAATATAAGGGTCAACGAACCCAATACTATTGTCATTTCTCATTTTGAGCTCTCTCATTTGGTGCCTGCATATATACATACAAATCCTAAGTGTGTAAGGATTATATACATGTAATTAAAGAAGTTAGAAGTATAATAAAAAGAAAAAAAATACTTACAGACAAAAGCAGCTGACAAGAGATTTGTCGAGAGCGTCGAGGTGACATAATTGGTACAATTCTTCGAACTGCACATATATGAGGTCATCTCCACGGAAGTAGTGATGTTGTCTAATACGAACAGAAATCCAATTCTCTACCCTTTTAGATGCCTCAATGCACCATTTGTTTATTGCAAATATTTGTGTGCCGAGCTCGTGTAAACGCTTAGGGTCGAATAGACTCCTGCCCGGTTCATATCTTGCCCTCCATTGATCAACTACCTCGTCTTTTTCAAATGTTTGGCATCCAAGAATGGCGACAATTTCTTCCATATTTAAACCGCTCTGTCCAAAGTAATGCTCAAGCGAGTCTAGCTCAGACAACGCTAAGGATTTCTTTGGCACCAAGTCTTCATTTGAGCCGTATTGATTTGGCACAATCAAAGGGGGCACCAGTTTTGATACTTCTCCGAGCTATGGGACCCCCTTTCCTACTCTCTTCTTAGGCTGTGAAGACTTGACCAGAGACCGCTCATAGTCTGAAAGTGCTGGCTTTTTCTGAGCTTCGCGTTGCTTCTTTTGATGGTCTGCCACCTTCTGCCTCAGTCAGATGGCTTTACATAAAAGTATGGCTTTTCTGGGTTTTGCCGCTTTTTACTATCGTCCTTCAATTTATCAAAAAATTGTTTGACCTCAACTTTGGATGCAGCAATTAACTCCTGTTCACTCTTTTCATAAGATAATTTTTCTGGCGTCTTAGCTCTCTTTGCTGAGGCAGCCTTCTTTGGAGGTGGGACCGATGACTTCGGTCCTTCTTGGGCGGACCGCTTCTGACTACCTCGCTTTGGAGGTGAGGGACCGACCGTGCACTCTTTGGAGAGGGCGGTGCAGGCGGTGGAGGTGGTGGGGCTGATCTTTTCGGCGTTAGAGAACGTGGTGGAGTAGTTGGAGACCTCGGTGGAGGAGGTGCAGACTGTGGTGGAGGCGGTGGCGGGGTCGGTGTGGCCGCCGCAGGTGTTGGAGGAGATCCAGCATTGGCACCGCCCGCAGGACTATGATGCGCTGGGGAGAGAACTGGACTTATAGGTTGGAGGAGTCCCTGCAAAGAAAACAATTACAAGTTTTGTGAGCAAACTTTTTTTAATTTCAATACATAATAAATAATATAAGATGTAAAATCACACACAAACCTATGTTGAGGAATAATTATGAAGCGCTTGCGCCAACAAATAAATGTCTTCTCAGCTTCACCTAAGGTCTTCTCTCCGTCTCCCCCTTCTATGTCTAGAGGCACATTGCCACAACCTTTCTCAACCCTATCAACCGAGATGCTAGCATATCCACGAGGTACTGGTCGATTATGGATTCTCGGAGATCTCGTTCGGTCGATAGGGTTGACAACTGCGATAGCCACCTTTTTTGTTGCATTTCCATCTGGTACATGCAGCTCACAAGTAGTAAAAGCCTTTGTGACATTATCCACGGGGAAGTGTAGCTTCGTGTCATCCTGAATGGTTGGTACTTCCGTGGATGCGCAGCTGCTTTTCAACTAGCCTGGGGGGCTAACGTTGACCTCAGGCTGTGATGTACCTTGCCCTTTTGTCATTTGACTAAGTGCTGCTTGCACTTGCCTTTGAATCTCTGCCTGCATCCATTCTTCACGAGCTTTCTCGCGCTCTTCTGACTGCAGAACAAAAGCTTCAAGGCGGCGGATCCGCTCTGCCTCCTCATCCTTCTTTCTCTGGTGGCTTCTGTACGTATCTTGATCGGCTTGGAATGATTGCAGCCACGGAACTGCCCCATAGCCTCTCGTACGCCCACCGTGCTCAGGATTTTCAAGCGCATAGGTGAGTTCATCCTTCTCCCTGTTAGGCCTGAACTCACCAGACTGAACCGCCTCTCGTGCACGGACTAGTCTCTCTGCTGCTCTAGATATTTCTTGGCCCCAAACTAGCGCCTCGGTGTCTGGGTCCACGCTTCCCCCACGACCGTAGAACCAATGCTTGGAGCGCTCGCTCCAATTCTTTGCTATTGTCTCGGGTGTGACCCCCCTAGCAAGCATCTCCTGTTCCATTCGGTCCCACTTTGGAACAACACTCTTATAACCAACTGATCCCATATGATGGTGGTATGTCTTTTCACTTGCATTCTCTTTGTTTCTATTGGCTCGTTCCTCGCCCTCTTCTGATGTTTTGTATTGCACAAAGTCATCCCAGAAGGCCCTCAGCTTTACATATTGCTTGAGGTTGAAATTTGGAGTCTCGTTTTTCTTGACATATTTATTGTACAAAGTCTTCTTCCAATTCTGGAAGAGTACTGCCATCTTCTTCATAGTCCAATCATAAATTTGCACCTTCAACTCTTCATCGTTGGTGTCGAAGGTGAAAACGTCTGTGACGGCTTTCCAAAGTAACTCCTTGTCACGATCAGAGACAAAACTGATCTCAGGAGCACCTCGCTTCTCTCTCCATTCACGAGCACTGATCGGTATTTGATCTCTCACAAGATATCCACAGTGACTAACATATTTATTTGTATGTTCACCAAGTGGTCTGCCTGTAGCTATCTCAAACTCAGAGATTACATAGCGGCCCTCCAACGGCTTCTTTGGCCCTCGTGGAGGTACGCTTCTCCCCATAGAGGTCGATCCAGAAGGCTACACGTAGATATAGAAACAAAAATACTAAATTAATAACCAAGTAAGTCTAAAACCTAAAACCTAATGTAAGAGATGCATTAATTATATATGTTTACATTTACATACCTCGCCAGTATTTTCTTCTTGTTGCACGACAAGTTGTTGCTCAGGCGCATTGCCCTCTTGTTGCTCAGGGGCATTGCCCTCTTGTTGCTCAGGGGCATTGCCCTCTTGTTGCTCAGTCGGATTGCCTTGTATGATCTCGTTGTAGTCAATAAAGTACTGACTACCGTCATCGATCATATTTTGAATGGCATCTTCCATATAATCAGGATCATCATGAGGACGGTCAGCCATTTCTATGTCTGCAACCATACATATATATATTCTATATAAGATAAGAAATAGTATACTAGAATTCATAATATACTAGAATAATATTTTAAAAAAATAATATACTAGAATAATATACTAAAAAACAATACTAGAATAATATAGTACAAACAATAACATATACAAAACCCTACTAGAATAAATTTGGTGGGTAAACACTACTAGAATATATTAAGCCAAGTAATAGACTAGAATTCATAAAGTATATGCTAAAATATAATACTACAAAATAATACAAGAATAATATTAATATACTACAAATATACTATAATGTATAACAATTCAAAACACTACACATGTATACTAGCTAGAATGGAGTGCTCTAAAAATTAATACTAGAATCTTTTAAGCCAAGTAATACACTAGAATAATATACTAAAAAACAATACTTGAATAATATAGTACAAACAATAATATATACAAAACACTACTAGAATAAATTTGGTAGGTAAACACTACTAGAATATATTAAGCCAAGTAATAGACTAGAATAATATACTAAAATTCATAAAGTATATACTAAAATATAATACTACAAAATAATACAAGAATAATATTAATATACTACAAATATACTATAATTTATAACAATTCAAAACACTACACATGTATACTAGCTAGATTGGAGTGCTCTAAAAATTAATACTAGAATCTTTTAAGCCAAGTAATACACTAGAATAATATACTAAAAAACAATACTAGAATAATATAGTACAAACAATAATATATACAAAACACTACTAGAATAAATTTGGTAGGTAAACACTACTAGAATATATTAAGCCAAGTAATAGACTAGAATAATATACTAAAATTCATAAAGTATATATTAAAATATAATACTATAAAATAATACAAGAATAATATTAATATACTACAAATATACTATAATTTATAACAATTCAAAACACTACACATGTATACTAGCAGCTAGAATAATATACTAAAACTATTACGTACATATACTAGCTAGCATTCATTACTATTACATGTATACTATAATTTTTATGTATATATATACTTAATATACTAGCATTTCATTATTATTTTTAGTGTATATATATATATACAAATCACTAAAATTATAGAGTCCCATATATATATATAAAAACTGCGCAGATCTCGGTTTTGATCGGAGAGAGAGAGTGTCGCGTGTATACGTGGGGCCGGACGGCGGCGCGCGGCGGCAGCGCTGACGGTGGTCGACGGCGGCGCTGGAGACGGTGGTGGACGGCGGCGGCGACGAGAAGGGCTCTCTGCTCGACGAACGAACGGCGGTGGCGAAGATGAAGGGCTCGGCTCGACGAAGACGAAGGAACTGTTCAGATCCAGGGCGCCTGTGCGTTTATATAGGGGCGGACCCTTTAGCACCGGTCCATGGCTGGAACCGGTGCTAAAGGGTCACCCTTTAACACCGGCTCGTGTTACCAGCCGGTGCTAAAGGGACCATTTAGCACCGGTTCCAGGCACGGACCGGTGCTAAAGGGTTCTGCGCGCGCTAGGGCGGGCTCCTGAAATTTTCAGAACCCTATAGCACAGGTTCCCACTATGGCTGTTTTTTACTTTAGGGTTTTTCAATTGTTTATATATATAGTTTATATTATAAATTGTATATTAAATTAAATATTTTGCATAATATTTTTTGAACAGTGACATATATTGTAATTTTTTTTAATGTACACATGAAAAATTTTAACCTTAAATATCTTACTGTTTTTTTATAATTTGCAATGATTTTGTAAGAAATGTTTACTATTTTGTTAATGCAAAAATATATTATTCCAATAAATTTACAAAAACTATATCCAATCAACTGGAAATCTATTTTCACATCATATTGACGTTAAACTTTTTATTTTTGTTATTTATTACTCGGAATGCTAGTAGGGTATTGTTTTCATCAAATAAAAAATCTATTTATCATATAAAAATATATATCTTGATCAACACACCCTTTGACCGAACCCTAAATTATCCCAAATGGAAAAGTCATGAATACAAAGTTTATTACACTCATCAAGTTCATAGCCACGCAGCGGTTTTGGAAGCCTAGATGGTCTCGAATGGAAAAGTCATGAATACCAATATTGTTCCACTCATCAAAATCTACATTTAATATATAGACCACTTTTGCATTTGACAAAGTTTTAGGAAGAAAATCCACAATTGACACATATAGTATCATATAGTTTGTGTGAGATTCAAGAATTGGTGGGTATTGTTAACTTAAACTTTCTCGAATGGAAAAGTTGTGTATATAAAAAGTTTAGATCTTGATGATATCTAACAACTTGGTATTCAAATTTTTTTTATTTTAAGTAATTTAGTTTGTCATTTGACCAAGTTTGACCAAAACCCGTCTTGGATTTTATAGAAATGTGATTAGGATTGGCTAAAAATTATCCAAATGGAAAAATGGACAATATATAAAATGTAGATCTTGATGATCTCTAACAACTTTGTATTCAAATTTTTTTTCATTTGAAGTCATCAAATGGGCCATTTGATCAAGTATGACCAAAGTCAAAGCATTGGTTTTTACAAACACACTCTTTGACCCAATCCTAAATTGTCCCAAATGGAAAAGTCATGAATACAAAGTTTGTTACATTCATCAAGTTCTACATTTTGTCTAATGGTCAACTTTTCTTTTGGAAAAGTTTGAACCACTAAATTTTGAATTTTCAGAGAATTGATGGCCACGCAGCGGTTTTGGAACCCTAGATGGTCTCGAATGGAAAAGTCATGAATACCAATATTATTCCACTCATCAAAATCTACATTTAATATATAGACCACTTTTGCATTTGACAAAGTTTTAGGAAGGTGTAGTTGAAAATCCACAATTGACATATAGTTTCATATAGTTTGTGTGAGATTCAAGAATTGGTGGGTATTGTTAACTTAAACTTTCTCAAATGGAAAAGTTGTGTATATAAAAAGTTTAGATCTTGATGATATCTAACATCTTGGTATTTAAATTTTTTTCATTTTAAGTAATTTAGTTTGTCATTTGACCAAGTTTGACCAAAACTCATCTTGGATTTTATAGAAATGTGATTAGGATTGGCTAAAAATTATCCAAATGGAAAAATGGACAATATATAAAATGTAGATATTGATGATCTCTAACAACTTTGTATTCAAAATTTTTTCATTTGAAGTCATCAAATGGGCCATTTGATCAAGTTTGACCAAAGTCAAAGCATTGGTTTTTACAGAAACACTCTTTGACCGAACTCTAGATTGTCCCAAATGGAAAAGTTATGAATACAAAGTTTGTTACACTCATCAAAATTCACAATTCTCAAATATAGTTTCATACAAAGTTTGTTACAACACATACTATTAAACATGACTTAAAAGTACAGAAAAAGGGCAGCACGCTAACCTCGGGAACGACGAAGTTGATGGCCATCTCCTCGCAGGGGAGAAGATCGAAAACTTGGGAGTTGTTGGAGGAAGTTCTTGTTGGAGTTCTTGGAGCTCTCGAACAGTGCCGCCGCCAGGAAAATAGAGTTGGGGCTGTAGAATGATGCGATGGAGAAGGAGTACCCGAGAAGGATGTATTTATAGGACAAAACAGGCAAGTGCAAATTTGACTTATCTCTTCGCCGTATCCGTGAAATTCGAGGATACTCAGGTGCATATGGTAACTGTTCGCACGATAATCAAGGGATTGCGCAGGTGATTTGACAGGAAGCGGTCGTGATCCGGAGATATTTCACTGTACGTGATTTCTTGGTCGATCCATCGGCAGTTCCCTCTAACGGTAATATTGCCGATGGGCGCATAAAGTGGAGAGATCCGTTTCGGAAGGTTGAGGAATTTGAGGAACCTACAGGAGAATTGGGCCAAGGTTGTTCAGATTTAAACGGTCGGTTACCAAATTGGGAGAATTAATTGCGGAAAGGCATCATTACTGCAGAGAATTTTGGAGCATTAATGATTTCATACTCCGAAATTGGGGGCATGTGTTGACACCGTTTTCGGACACGTACCCAGAGACCAGTAGAGTATAGATCGGCAGATGGAGCGGCGGTAACTAGCCTGCAGAAGAGTTACCGCTGAGGGTAGTTGCCGATGAAGAGACGATTGAATATGACTAAGTCTAGAGGTGGTGACGTGTTCTTGCCGATGCTCAATATTGGTGTTTGCCGATGGCTATAACAGGAAGACCGCCGATGACTCTGAAGGGAAGCATGGAGGTTGCCAATTGATCTGTGGTGGTGTCCCGATCGGTTACGAGGTGGTGGTTCTATGTTTTCCTTAGTTATTTAAAATCGTTTTGTACACGGATTCTGTTTAATTTGAAATTCGAGTCCTAGCCGTGTCTGAATGTAGCTCTTTGAGCAGGGTATAAATCTAGACCCTAGGGCCTTGTAATGAGATATCTATCTGTCGGTGTTTTCCCCCCGGGGGGTCACACCAACGAGTAAATTTGTATGCGTGCTCCCTTTCCCAGATGGTGATGCAAGAAGACACAGAGATTTATCCTGGTTCGGGCAAGAGAAGGCCCTACGTCCAGCGGGGGGGGGAGAGAGTTTGTATTATCTTGCACCTAAGTGCTTGTACAGGGGTGAATACAAGCGCGGTATGAAGTGTGGAGCTCTACTACGTATGAGCGTGGTGTTGTCTCGTCGTTCTATTCCTGAGTCCCTCCTTTTATAGTCCCAAGGAGAGACCCAGGGTACATGTATAGGCGTCAGAATAGGAGTCGATAGCAGCATGGAGCGCTGACCTACTCGAGGCTTCCGTACCGGCGTGGCCTCGAGCCGTCCCGTCTTGGTAGCCTGGCGATGATTACGCGTGCTCTGTTATCCTACTCTGCGCCCCGTCTTGGATTGGTTTACCGGATGTGCGCTCGTACGACCCGACGGCAAATCCGGCGGAGTGGTTGGGATGTAGTCAGTCGACGCCCGACTCGTCCCCTGGAAGGATCCCTATCTGGTCGAGGTTCGGATGCCGTACATTGTGCTGATATCTGGAGCGCTGACGTCAGATGTCTCGAGGGGGTCCCAACTAGACGTTCCATCCTCGTTTCCCGCGTTCTGACATATCCAGGGTCGTCTGGTGGGAAGGCTGCAAAAAGAACGATGGGACAGATGCTTGTTCCCTTATCACGTCTTCCGTGACCCATGTGTTAGGTGGGGAAGCGTCAGGTGCATTAAATGCCCTGGCTCTCGTGCGCGCGTCAGGCGGCGGACAGTGTCCTTGCTCTCGACGCCTCTTGATTCACTCGAGACCGCTTCCGTATTTGACGGCAGTTGGCGCTCGAGCCCTGATCGATTCGCTCGACGCTACTTCCGTCTTCGAGGCCGCGGCCGTCGACGGTTGCGCGTATGTATGGACGGAGCGTCGAATCGAAGATCTAGTCTTATGTACGGATAGTCTCGTTATATGTATTGGTGAGGGTACCCCTTGTTGATACCCTCGACAGTAGCCCCCGAGTCTCCATTTGAGCGCTGGCGCTCGAGTGGAGACTTTTGTTTTTACAGTCGAGGTTCCGTGGGGGCGCGCGAGCGACCCCGCGGGGGTAGCCCCCGAGCCCTCGAGGGAGTATTTAACTCCTTCGAGGGTTATTTTGCCTAATTTGCAGAGACACTGTTGACACCAGTGGTGGAAGGTTCTGATCGGCTTTGCCTTGCGAGGAGGTTTCAACGTACTCTCGATAGAGCGAGCGTCTTCCACTCCAGATCGAGTTCCTAGCCGGTAGTCCAAGTGAGAACCTGTGCCCCTTTCGAGGGGGTCAGCTGTAGCCCAGAGGCGTTCTCATAAAGCTGGGTCGACGTGGTCGGGGATACCGGTCTCATTCGATAGAGTCCAGCGGCTCGATGCCTCCCGTCGGGGGGATTCCTCTCGACTGTCTCGACCCTACCTCGGACATCGCCAGCGAGTTTTCGAGGCAGGCCTCGATCTTCGACCGCTCGCTGGAGATCCCTGACTCTGGTGCTCGAGATCGGCTGTCGAACCCTTTCGGCGGGCCAGCCATCGACCTCTCGAGACTCTCGTGGGTACGCCCCTTGGCTTACAAGGGAAGGAAGTGGCCATGACGGTTCGCCTTTCTGCCCGTTGGGCACGTCTTTTTAGGCGGGTGACGTTACTACACTATATCGGCGTGGAATTCGGAACGCCCGGCCTGTGAAGGGGGAAAGACTGTTAGGTAGCGCATTAATGGGGGGACGTTACCTCATTTCCCGGATCTGTCCGTTGGCGGATTGCGGCCTATAAATACGTCGTGGCGCCGTCGCCGTTCCTCTTCCTTCCGCCTTGTCACTTCCATTCTCTCGCCGTCTTATGCGCACACGCCTCCTCGTGCAGTAGCGGATCCACCGCCTCTCCGGCCAAGATGCCTGTAAGACTCATCGCCGCCGACGACTGGCGCCCGTCGTCGATGGCGGAGCGCCGGTTGTTAGAGCTTGAGAAAGATGGATTGCTGCGCCACCGTACCTCACTATCGTCGCCGGAGTGGATCGCGCCGCCGGCGAGTCACAAGGAGCCCCGGCCGCCCGAGGGCTACGTGGTGTCGTTTGCCAAGTTCCACCACCACGGCCTGGGTGCTCCCCCGAGCCGCTTCATGCGGGCCCTCTGCTTCCACTACGAGGTGGAGCTCCAGCACTTCTCCCCGAACGCCATCACCGTCGCGGCGGTCTTCGCCGCCGTGTGTGAGGGCTACTTGGGGATGATGCCGCACTGGGAGCTGTGGCTCCATCTCTACAGGGGCGAGCTCTTCAACGCCCCCACTGGGACCACCGGCGTGAGGAAACCTGTGCGGGCGGGTTGCCTCAATGTCGTGCTGAAGACGGGGAAGTCGGAGAGGCCGCGCGAGTTCATCCCGGTGGGACTGTCGACTAACCACGCCGGCTGGGACTCCCAATGGTTCTACCTGAGGAACGACGACGACCTGCTGCTCGCCTATACCGGGCGTTTGATCACGGAGCTACCGGAGAATTGGACGTACGGCGTCGTCCAAGTTCACCAATCTCGGCTCGACCCCCTCCTCGACGTCATGAAGAAGCTGCGTTCGGAGGGCTTGACCGCCGCCCTCGTTCTCTCGGCCGTTCATCACCGGAGAGTTCTCCCTTTGATGTCTCGGCCGTTGAGGATGGATGAGATGGGCCCCGGCGTTCCATCTTGGGACCTCGAGGCGTGCCGGATGTCCAACGAGGCTCCGGCGGATGACGAAGTCGCGGCCCGAGTCAGGGCTGCAATTGCCGGCGATTTTCAGCCGGAGCGTGTTAACGGCTTCCCCATGAGGCCAGATGCCGGCTCGATAGATCTGGTATGTTTTCTTCTTGCGCGCAACCTCGATTCTGGGTTCCTTTTATTCCCCTCTCCTTTTCTTTTCTATGCCTGCCTTCATTTTGACAGGGACAGATCGACGTCCGGTCCTCGAGGCCTCCGGTAAAGGAGGACGAGGCCGATCGTGACAAACGGCGCCAATCCGCCGAAAAGCTAAAGTCCGCCAAGGACTCTGCCAAGAAGGGGGAGAAGAAGAAGAACCTCGACCATCAAGCGTTAGAGGCGCGTCGGGCCAAATCCAGGCAGAGGGGGGAGCCTGAGGAAGAATCCCCCAACGATGATGATGACGACGACGACAACAGTGATGATTCCGAGGGGATGGCGTCACGTCTCGACTGGATCCTCGAGGGCCCGTCTCGAGGCGACGTCGACGCCCCCCGGACGGAGACGTCAAGGGAGGGTCCGAGTGGATCTCATCGCCCCCGGGCCGACACACCTCCTGCGCCCAAGACGGGTTGAGACGCACCGCGCCCTCCCCCGGCGCCCAGAGAGCGGTCAGGCTAGGCCCCAAGCAAAGGGGCCACTGACTCGCGGTCGCGCCGCGGCCTCCGAGAAAGGAGAGGCCGGCCGCAGGAGCGCCAGTCCTGGTGCCCGTGAGGCGGGAACCGACGCGCCTAGGCCGGCGCCTGCCCTCGAGGGACCTGGAGACCTAACGCGGGGTGGCTCGAGGCCCGCTAGTCGGGGCGGCGGGAGGCGAGCTGTTCTCCCTGTGGGGTAAGCCCTTTCGATGTTGTGGCTTCTATTTTCCTGTCCCTCTGCCGATCTTTTCTCATACACCGATCTTTTCTCAGGCTAAAGCGGACCCTCGAGCAGGCCCAGCCATCCATGGCAAAGAGGCTCAAAACGGGCGCCGCCTCCAAGGAACCAGGTTCGTAGTTTATTTCTGGGCCTTGCGATGTTCTTGTGTCGGTTATTATAATGTCTGACCTTTTTACCCTTTGTTTTGTAGGCTCCTCCAATTCCCAACCTCCAGCCGGCGTCGAGAGGGCTCCGTCTCGTCCCGCGCCTACTCCGTCGCCGCCGACTTGTGATGAGGTGCCCTAGACGCAAGCGTCAGAGGGAGCCCCTGAGCCCCCTAGATTGGAGGTCGAGGGGGAACCCATTACCATCAGCGATACGTCTGATGGTAACGAAGCTTCTGGGGGTGCCCGCCCTATGGAGGAGGAAACGTCGACCCCCCACGTCGCGGGGTCGACTCCCTGGCCCGCCGGCCTCCGCACCCTCGAGGAGCAGAAGAAGAATAGGGAGGAGGATGAACAGAGGGAGCGCGAGGCGGTGCGGCAACCGCAGGAGCATGAGGCGCAACAACAGCAACAGCAGCAGCGACAGCAACCGCAGCAGCAGCAGGAGCAACAACAACAGCAGCAGGTGCAACAGCAGCAGCAGCAGGGGCAGCAGCAGGAGCAACAGCAGCAGCAGCAGGGGGGCCAAGAGGAAGGACTGCTCGAACCCCCACCCCAAGGTCCGGCCCAGCCGGCGCCGCCGGAGCCGCAAGAGCCCGGTGAGCAAGAAGAGGATCTGTCGGTGTACGGCCCCCCGACCCCAGCGTGGCTCCTCCCGGGGGCACCTGCCGCGATCTGGGCAGAGCCGGGGCGAGCGGATGGGGTGGTGGCACTCGCCTGCATGATGCGCACTCCTCCCGACCCCGAGTCCGAGATTAAGAGGACGATCTACGGCATGGACGGCCTCGCCCCAGGGTTCCTCCGGGAGCGTCGAGCATGGGAGGACCACTTTCCTTCTGAGGAGGATGAGATCGGGACATCGGGGACCAAGGACGGTACCTGGAAGACGGTGGATGATGACGGGCGGTTCCCATGCCTCGTCGACCTGTTCCTGCGCCATGGTGGCTGTCTCGAGACCATCGAGGACCTCATCCGCGGCGTCAAGGCGCGGGCCGACCGAGAGATGGAGCACTGGTGCCTCGATCGCATCCGTATCCGGGCCTCCCACGACCCGTCTGAGCCTAACATCTTCCTCGACGATCGGAAGGAGGCAGAGAAGTGGGAACACATCGAGGAGCTCCGCCTTTGGATGAAACATGTGGTGGGGCTCCTCTCGGACGTTATCAACAACGGGCTCGGCCCGGCTTATTTTGTAAGTGTTTTTCGAGCTTCAATCCTTGTGGTGCCCTTTGGGTTTTTGTGTTTTAACCATTCGACCCTTGGTTCGCAGGATATGAAAGAGACCTCCCGCATCAAGTCCAGTTTCATACACGCCACGAGAGGCGGCTGGGAGCAGCGTCCCCTCCTCAAGGACCAGCTCCTCGAGTCGAAGGAGAAGCTCCTTCGGGCCTACAAAGACCTCACAGCGCTCGAGGAGGAGAAGAAAGCGAGGGAGGCTGCCTTAGCCAAGGCTCGAGAGGCCTCAAGGAGGGCGGTGGAGGAGACGACGCTGCTGCGGGAGATGGCTCTGACGGTCGAGGAGGCCGCGTCCAGAGCCCGGGAGGAGGCCCTGTCCTACAAGAGCGTTATCGCGGATCTGGACAAGGAGAAGGGCCTCCTTAAATCCGACCTGGACTCTCTCCAAGAGTCCTTCCGAAGGATGAAGGTGGAGCATGTGAACGGCAAGGTCGCCAGGGGCGTCGCGGAGGAAGCCAAGAAGAAGGCCCTCGAAGATCTCGAGGCGGAGCGGGCTCGATCCCGCAGTCTCTCTAACGACATCGAGCGTCTGAAGGGAGAATTGCTGGAGAAGAGTGGGGCCATTGTTCAGGCTGGCAAGGCGATCGAGGATCTCCGCGTTGCCAACACCGAGCTGGCACACTCTAGCAAAGAGATCGAGAGGGCCAACACCAGGCTGGTTGGTGAGAACACGGCCCTAGAGGAGACCGCACGCGGTACGTTTCCTCTATCAGATTTCTTTTTCCGAGGTGTACTTGGTTTTTCCTAAGGTCTCTTGTATTGGCCTTTACAGGGCTCAAGGACGAACTCCTGGCCGCCCAAGCCGAGGCTCCCAATGCCAAGGCTCAGCTCGAGGCGGAGGTTGCTTTGAACCGTCGAGTGCGGATGGCGATAAGTGATCTCTCGACCTCTTGGGAGGTCGAGCCTATGGATGAGTCGAGGGAGGGAGCTCGAGGCGATGCCCTGGTTGACCAGCTGTGCTACATAAGCGCGACGCTGCGAGATCGGGTGCGGGATGCCCTCCACATCGGGGTGAAGCGGGCGATGGCGGTTGTCTGCTCGGGCTTCTCCTACGACATGGAGGTGGTGTCTCACGGCTTCGTCACTGACATCTCCAAGACCGACGCGGAGAACGAGGAGAGGCTCCACGCCTTGATCGACGACGCGGAGGCTCCTGGGGAAAGGTTGGCTAAGCTTTTTGAGCCTGAGGTGCTCCCTCCTGAGGCTAGCTCGGGCGGAGGTGAGGGCGGTGAGGATCGTGCCGCGGACTGAGGCCTACGAGCCTGCTCTGGGCGTCTGGGGCCCCTTGTATGATACTTTGTTAATTCTATTGCTAAGTGACACAGTATCTTTTTGTGATCGTTAAATGCTCATTTTGTCTTTCCGCTCGAGGTTCTTTTATTTCTCTTTGTTCCTACATTCGTATCCCTTGCTCGATCTTTCGTAGAAAACCACCTCGACCACCTCAATGGTGGGGAAGTGAGTAGAATTTCCGTAGCCCGGGGGCGTAGGAGTTCTCTAGCTCGTTGTCCCTCGGCCTTTGAGGGGTTCGAGGCGCCTTAGCTGCTCGAACCGTGCAAGGTTTATTAAGTAAGAAAAGAGAACTTCTTGTCTTTTTCGACGCTTGGGGGGGGGTCGTCCCCCTGGTATCCCCCGAGGGGGTGTTGGCTATGATGGGTCATAGGCGGCGCCCCCTTCTAACGTCGAGATCGTGACTTGATAATCTTTTGGTGCGAAAAGAAGTTGCTCGAGGGAAAGGTTTTATTTATTCATGCATTCGCTTACAAAGTCTCGGTACAAAATGTACGTAGGAACGTAAGTTTAGAACTTCTAGGGGTAGAATCGACGTAGCTGTTCGATGTTCCATGCGTTGGTGAAGACCGGCCCATTCTCGTCCGCCAACTTGTACGTTCCCGGCTTAAGGACCTCGGCCACCACATACGGGCCTTCCCAAGGTGGAGTCAGCTTGTGGCATCCTTGATTGCTTTGCCGGCGTCATAGGACAAAGTCGCCTACGTTGAGATCCCTCTTGCGCACGTGTTTGTCGTGGTAGCGTCGAAGTTTCTGCTGATATCTGGCAGAGTTGAGGAGGGCCATGTCTCGAGCCTCCTCAAGTTGGTCGACCGCGTTTTCTTGAGTCTCTTTGTTCGATTGCTCGTTGTAAGCCTTGAGTCGAGGTGACCCATACTCGAGGTCTGTGGGGAGGATAGCCTCAGAGCCGTAGACCATGAAGAACGGGGTGTATTTTGTGGCCCTGCTTGGTGTTGTCCTAAGGCTCCATAGGACTGAGGAAAGCTCCTCGACCCATTTCTTGCCGAATTTATTCAATCGATTGTAGATCCTTGGCTTGAGTCCTTGCAAAATCATGCCGTTGGCACGCTCGACCTGGCCGTTAGTTCGAGGGTGGGCTACTGCACACCAGTTCACACAGATGTGATGCTGATCACAGAAGTCCAAGAACTTTTTGCCAGTGAACTGGGTGCCGTTGTCGGTGATGATGACGTTGGGGATCCCAAACCAATGGATGATGTCGGTGAAGAAAAGGACGGCCTGCTCGGAGCGGATGTTGGTGATGGGTCGTGCCTCGATCCATTTGGAGAACTTGTCAATGGCCAACAGCAAATGGGTGTATCCTCCTTTCGCCTTTTGTAGAGGTCCTACTAAATCGAGCCCCCACACCGCAAACGGCCAGGTAATGGGGATCATCTGAAGAGCGTGGGCGGGCAGATGCGTCTGCTTGGCGTAGAACTGGCACCCGTGACACGATCGTACGAGCTCGATGGCGTCCGCCACGGCCGTTGGCCAGTAGAAGCCTTGTCGAAAAGCGTTCCCTACAAGGGTCCGCGGAGCGGCGTGGTGGCCGCAAGCCCCCGAGTGCAGGTCTTCGAGGAGTTTTCGGCCTTCTTCCACGGTGATGCAGCGTTGTAAGACCCCCGTCGGGCTCTGTCGATATAGCTCATTGCCTTCGCCATAGATCACATATGACTTGGCCCATCGAGCGATACGACGGGCCTCTGACCGGTCTTCTGGCAGCTCGCCATGGATTAAGCAGTCGAGGTATGGTGTGCGCCAGTCGAATGGTCGACCAGGCTGCCGTTCTACCTCCATCACTTCAGCTGCCATTAAGAGCGTGTCGACGATGTTGGTTGGCTGGGAATGAGCAGCGTCGATGCCAGCCCCCGAGCCTAAGTCGACGGATGGCTCGTGGAGATCTCTTGAGAACGCGTCAGGTGGCACCGTGCCTCGAGTCGATGCGATCTTGGCGAGTTCGTCGGCTGCCTCGTTGTAGCGTCGGGCGACATGGACAAGCTCGAGACCATGGAATTTGTCCTCGAGTCGACGGACTTCTTTGCAGTACGCTTCCATTTTCGGGTCGTGGCAGCTCGAGGTTTTCATTACTTGGTCGATGACGAGTTGGGAGTCACCTCGGACGTCGAGGCGTCGGACTCCTAACTCGATAGCGATCTTGAGACCATTGACGCGGGCCTCATATTCTGCGACATTGTTAGATGCGGCAAAATCAATCCTGATTACATACCTCATGTGGACGCCCAAGGGTGAGATGAATAGCAGGCCTGCCCCGGCCCCAGTTTTCATGAGTGACCCGTCGAAATACATTGTCCACAGCTCCGCCTGGACCTGAGTTGGGGGAAGCTGGGAGTCCGTCCATTCCACAACGAAGTCTACCAGGGCTTGCGATTTGATGGCCTTCCGAGGCGCGTAAGTGAGAGTCTCACTCATGAGCTCAACCGACCACTTAGCTATTCTTCCCGTGGCCTCTTTGCCAAGGGGAAAGACGAAACCACCGTGATGGGGTGACCGAGGAAGTAATGCTGCAGCTTGCTGCGGGCGAGGATTACGGCGTAGATCAGCTTCTGGATTTGGGGATAACGCGCCTTGGTCTCCGAATGCACCTCGCTGACGAAATAGACTGGCCTTTGGACCGGCAGTGCATGACCCTCCTCTTGTCTTTCAACCACCACTGCCGCACTGACGACCTGAGTCGTCGATGCGACGTAGAGGAGTAGCGGCTCTGCAGGTTGAGGTGGAACCAGGTCTGGTGCCGAGGTCAGCGTCTTCTTCAGTCTTTCGAGCGCTTCCTCGGCCTCGGGGGTCCAAGAAAAGCGCTCGGCCTTCTTCAGGAGTCGATACAATGGTAACGCCTTTTCTCCTAGTCTCGAGATGAAACGGCTCAGAGCTGCCAGGCATCCCGTGACTCTCTGCACACCCTTGATGTCTCGGATCGGCCCCATTCTCGTGATGGCCGAGACTTTCTCGGGGTTGGCCTCGATGCCGCGCTACGAAACGATATAGCCTAGGAGCATGCCTCGAGGCACACCGAAAACGCACTTCTCGGGATTGAGCTTGATCCGGTTGGTGCGTAGACAGCTAAAAGCAATCTCGAGGTCCTGGATTAGGTCCCCTCGACGCCTTGTCTTGACGACGATGTCGTCGACATAGGCTTCGACCGTCGACCCTATATGTTCACCAAATACATGGAGCATGCAACGTTGGTACGTAGCTCCCGCGTTTCGAAGCCCGAACGGCATGGTCACGTAGCAATACATCCCAAAAGGTGTGATGAAAGAGGTCGCGAGCTGGTCGGACTCCTTCATTTTTATTTGGTGGTAACCAGAATATGCATCAAGGAAAGAAAGGGTTTCACATCCCGCGGTAGAATCGACAATCTGATCAATACGTGGCAATGGAAAAGGAACTTTTGGACATGCTTTATTTAGACTAGTATAATCGACACACATCCTCATTTTCCCATTCTTTTTCTTAACTAATACAGGGTTTGCTAACCAGTCGGGATGATGAACCTCCTTGATGAATCCGGCCGTCAAAAGCTTGTGGACTTCCTCGCCAATGATCTTGCGCTTCTCCTCGTCGAATCGGCGCAACCGCTGCTTCACTGGCTTGGAACCGGCTCGAATCTCCAAGGAGTGCTCGGCGACTTCCCTCGGTATGCCTGGCATGTCCGAGGGACTCCATGCAAACATGTCGGCATTTGCACGGAGAAAGTCGACGAGCACAGCTTCCTATTTGGGGTCGAGGTCGGTGCTGATCGTCAGCACTTTGCCGTCGGAATTGCTGGGGTCGAGCGGGATCTGCTTGGTTCCTTCTGCCGCCTCGAAGCTGCCCGCGTGGCGCTTAGGCTCTGGAGCCTCAGCGGCCAGGGCCTCAAGCTTCGCGATGAGCTCGGTGGAGCTCTCGACCGCCTCCCCGTACTCGACGCACTCGACGTCGCACTCGTACGCGTGCTCGAAGGAGGAACTGACAGTGATGACGCCTTTGGGACCGGGCATCTTCAGCTTCAAGTAGGTATAGTTGGGTATAGCCATGAACTTGGCGTAGCCCAGGCGTCCGATGATGGCGTGGTACGTGCCTCGGAACCCAACCACCTCAAAGGTGAGGGTCTCCTTTCTGAAGTTGGCCGCCGTGCTGAAGCAGACCGGTAAGTCAATTCGACCTACTGGCAGTGCCTTTTTCCCTGGCACGACGCCATGGAAACCGCCGGCGCTTGGCTGGAGGCGTCCTCTATCGATGCCGAGGAGGTCAAGGGTCTCGAGGTAGATGATGTTGAGGCTGCTGCCACCATCCATCAGCATTTTCGAGAGCCGGGTGTTGACGATGATGGGGTCGACGACGACCGGGTAGACGCCTGGGGCGACTACCTTGTCGGGGTGGTCCTCTCGGTCGAAAGTGATAGGAGTGCTTGACCAGCTAAGGTACTGGGGCACCGCCATTCTTGCCGCAAAGACCTCACGACGCTCCCTTTTGCGCTGCCTCGTGGTTAATTGAGTCGAGGGCCCGCCATAGATCATGTAGCAGTCGTGGACGGCGGGGAAGGTGTCGTCCTCTTTGTTGTCTTCCTTGCTACCACCCTTCTCTTTCTTGGAGTCGTCACGCGCATCTTTTTTGAACCCCAGACCGTCGAAATTCTTTCTCAGCATACGACAGTCTTTGAGCTTGTGGTTGGCGCCTCCCTTATGGTAAGGGCACGACTCCTCCAACATCTTGTCGAAGATGCCTCCATCTGGAGGGCCTCGAGGTTTCTTTCGATCCATGGCGGCGACAAGGTTGTCATCGGAATCCTCCCGGTGGAACTGCCGTGCTTTCTGCTTCTTTTTATTTTTCTTGAGGCCTCGACTGGGGGTCCCATCTTCATCGATGGGCTGCTTGCCGTTTCTTCCTTCAGAGCTGAAGAATGCGCCGACTGCCACCTCCCCTGCCGTGTAGTTGGCTACTACGTCCATCAACTCGTCGACGGTCTGAGGTCGATTGCGACCTAATTCCCGCACCAAGTCTCGACTGGTGGTGCCCGAGACGAACGCCAAGATGATGTCGTGGTCAGGGATGTGCGGCAGCTCAGTGCGCTGCTTTGAGAAGCGTCGAGCATACTCTCGGAGAGTTTCTCCTGACTTCTGTTTACACTTGCTGAGGTCCCACGAGTTCCCTGGCCGTATGTAGGTCCCTTTGAAGTTACCCTCGAAGACTCTGACCAGATCAACGGGCGGGGAGTTCCTCGAGCCATCGACGGGCCGTATGTAGGTCCCTTTGAAGTTACCCAGTTGTGGATCTGATCGGCGGGGAGTTCCTCGAGCCATCGACGGGCGGTGTCGGAGAGGAAGAGCGGGAGTTGCCTGATGATAGCTCGATCGTCTCCTCGAGCTCCCCCCAACTGACAGGCTAGCCTAAAATCGGCTAACCATAATTCTGGCTTGGTTTCGCCGTTGTTCTTTGAGATGCTTGTCGGGGGTCGAAACGGACTGGGCAGGGGCGTGCTGCGGATCGCCCTGCTGAAAACCCGAGGGCCCGGTGGCTCGGGGGCCACCCGATCCTCGTCGCTGTCGTATCTCCCGCCGCGATGCGCGCTGTAACCGCGCTCTTCCGCGTCTCCGTGCCGGCGGCGTCGATTTTCTTCGATGTCGTGCCGCGCGTCGTGTCGACGCTGATTGTCAACGGGGAGGATGAGAGCGGTCTTTCTGCCTCGAGGGGGCGGCTGTTGGTGGACTGACACCTCCTTTTCGTTTTGAGGCTGTTCGTCACGCTTCTCAATGGCAGCTCCTCGTCGTCGAGATGCCGAGCTTTCGGCTTGTTGAACTGCCGCCACCTGGAGCAATGTCTGTACCTCATCTCGAATGCGTCGGGCCTGGGAATTCGAAGGCTCTGGCATGTACGCAGCAACATCGTTGCTGCCACTACATTCTGGCCTGCTCGAGGGAAACGACTGACAGGTTGCTCTGGCTCTGCGTCGCCGATGATCTGACGATGTACCTCTCGAGCGCGTCTGCGGACACTTCTGCCCGGCGGGTAGGGCAGGTCTTGCTCGAGGATTTGCTCGAGCAGGACGAGGCGCTCGCGGTCTTCGTCGAGCTTCATCTTGAGCTCCCGCAGCTGAGCGAGCTGCGCGGTTCTGTCTTCCTACGGAGGGGGGTCGACTTGTCCGTCGTTCCCAGGCGTCCTGGGGTCTTCTCGTGCCGCGGGGGCTCGACCGCCCGCAGCGGCATCCTGTGTCTCATCGGTAGTTTCTACCGCTCTGTCGATGTGATAGCATTCCCTCGTAGGGTCGTAGGTATCAATCTCGGAGTCGGAGTCTGGTTCGGCGGCGTAGAAACACCCACGCCCCTCCTCCAGCAATCACTGCCTGAGGGAGGTGATTGTGTAACGTCCAGGGCCTAGACGACGGAGGCCTCGTACCCGGGAAAGGTCCGGCAGCTCGGGCGCCGGCTGCTGCGCTTCAGAGCCACGTGGGAGGACCGTTGGTCTTTCCACGTACGTCCGGGCGTTTGGGCATATCGCTCTGGCGAGCGACGCCGCGGCGTTGTCCAATCCGAATGGCAGTGTCGCTCTTGGAGTGAACAACCCGTGTGGAAGTAGCCTGGCAGCGGTGGGGGAAAGTGCGCGAGACGCGTCCCCTCCCGTCGTTGTGCGGTGCTGAGTCGTCGCGCTAGTTGCTCCGCCACGCGGTGCTGCCGACTTGTGGCCCACTTCCTGCCTCGCACGAGTTGTTGGTCGTGATGAGGCAGAGGGGCCGCGGTGGTGCTGTCCGCGCCTCTTCTTAGGCGGGGAGGCGTGGTGGTGAGGGCGTCTCGGGGCCTTCAACCGTGCTGGCGCAACGCGGGCTCCTCCTGCTCCTCTGACTGAGAGCAAGATCATGTCGTAGCCGGAGCCCGTAGACATGAACTCGAGACTCCCAAACCAAATCACCGTGGAGCGCGGAAACGGCGAGGCAAGAGTGGCCATCTGGAAAGGAGTGGGAAATCGATGAAAAAACACGCAGGACCCCTACCTGGCGCGCCAACTGTCGGTGTTTTCCCCCCGGGGGGTCACACCAACGAGTAAATTTGTATGCGTGCTCCCTTTCCCAGATGGTGATGCAAGAAGACACAGAGATTTATCCTGGTTCGGGCAAGAGAAGGCCCTACGTCCAGCGGGGGGGAGAGAGTTTGTATTATCTTGCACCTAAGTGCTTGTACAGGGGTGAATACAAGCGCGGTATGAAGTGTGGAGCTCTACTACGTATGAGCGTGGTGTTGTCTCGTCGTTCTATTCCTGAGTCCCTCCTTTTATAGTCCCAAGGAGAGAACCAGGGTACATGTATAGGCATCAGAATAGGAGTCGATAGCAGCATGGAGTGCTGACCTACTCGAGGCTTCCGTACCGGCGTGGCCTCGAGCCGTCCCGTCTTGGTAGCCTAGCGATGATTACGCGTGCTCTGTTATCCTGCTCTGCGCCCCGTCTTGGATTGGTTTACCGGATGTGCGCTCGTACGACCCGACGGCAAATCCGGCGGAGTGGTTGGGATGTAGTCAGTCGACGCCCGACTCGTCCCCTGGAAGGATCCCTGTCTGGTCGAGGTTCGGATGCAGTACATTGTGCTGATATCTGGAGCGCTGACTTCAGATGTCTCAAGGGGGTCCCGACTAGACGTTCCATCCTCGTTTCCCGCGTTCTGACATATCCAGGGTCGTCTGGTGGGAAGGCTGCAAAAAGAACGATGGGACAGATGCTTGTTCCCTTATCACGTCTTCCGTGACCCATGTGTTAGGTGGGGAAGCGTTAGGTGCATTAAATGCCCTGGCTCTCGAGCGCGCGTCAGGCGGCGGACAGTGTCCTTGCTCTCGACGCCTCTTGATTCGCTCGAGACCGCTTCCGTATTTGACGGCAGTTGGCGCTCGAGCCCTGATCGATTCGCTCGACGCTACTTCCGTCTTCGAGGCCGCGGCCGTCGACGGTTGCCCGTATGTATGGACGGAGCGTCGAATCGAAGATCTAGTCTTATGTACGGATGGTCTCGTTATATGTATTGGTGAGGGTACCCCTTGTTGATACCCTCGACACTATCAATCAATCAAACACAAGTTTTTACTCATATTCCAGCATCTACTTTTTCGACGACTTCATCATATTTTCCTTTTTATTACGAGTTCTTAGGAGTTCGTTGACTTAAGCTCGGCGTATTCTCCAGTTCCTCGTGAATACCTCTTGGCCGTGACATCCGGGCGCATCGCTGTTGTCGGGACCAAAGTATTCGAGTTATCACCTTTGCCGATAGTAAGGTCAAATCGGCTGGCACGCCTTAACGTTTAAATCGGGTATTAGCCCTTTGTGTTTGCAGATCAGATTTTGCATCAACACCACGATAGCAAATATAGCCAACCGTGATCAAGTATCCACCTATCTCTCGCAGGTGACAGGGAATCACCCGGCTTCTAACGAGCTAAGCATGGCTAAGCATCACTTCGATCCTGGACCTACTCAGGTGAGGTATAAGGTGGACAAGGTTGTCCTTATGCAGCAAGGTTGTCAAATCAACGCCTAACACTTAATGCAACAATACATAACCATAGTTAATTGACAGCTGGACATGATAACAAAAATAGTGGGAGTCTTATAAGCTCCGGGGCTTGCCTTCGATGTAGGTGGAAGGACGGTGGTCAGGGCACTCCGGTAGATCCTCCTCCTCCTCAGTTCCTTCTCCTTGAGGTGGCTCCCTCTGCTTCTCCTCCGGCTCGGGTAGTACGAATTCCAGAAGCGTCATGCCCTTGGGTACACCTATGTATGCATGTCAAGGTGATAAACATAGGGAATGCACATATGATGCAACATGTCACGGTGATGAGCCAAAGGAACATATAACAAGGTGCAAACATGATTACAAGCTTCTAAGATTAAGTGAATCATGAAATAACAAGTAAGTGCATACTTCTTCTCTGGTAGAGAGGCTATCTAGACAAGCTAATCAACCTTAGCTACTTACACTCAGCAACTGGTTTGATGGGCAGATTGGGTAGTTGCAAGTTTTAGCTATAGCTCATTCATCATTTGGCCAAACTAAGCAAGCAAGCACTTTCTGGAAAGCTTAGCAAATTATCTAAAAATCACTTTTAGACATCACAGAAAGATTTCGAACCGAAATAGGCTAAAACAGACAGTCTCCTGGCTGTTCTGGAAAATCCAGAGAACAAGCACTTCACAGCAGTTACTTGTAACAACCACAACTTTTAAACTACTCAGCCAAATGCTATGAAATTTGGATACTGGGTAGATAAGTAAGTTATCTACAAGTTTATTATAGACAAGTTTTCCAGCAAACTTCATCTTCAAGCAGTTCTTAAGCAATTTCTATCAGCTACCCAAAATGTGCTCTAGACAAGGCATAAATAGCAAAATAATATTTTAGCACATATTAAGAATGTAACATTGGTTCAAACCAAAGGTACCAGTAGCTAGAACATGTCTAAAAAACACTATAAAACATCATGACAAGGTTTAAACTCATTTTAATTATCCCCTTTTCTATTTGTTTGATTATCAAGGTGAATTAATGAGCATGTAGTACAAGTGCTCCAAAAATTCTAACAAAAATACAGCAAACTATCAAGGCTACCACAAGGTTACTGTAAAAGTTTCATGGCTCTTGCACATGCAGATTGTGAGGTACAAAAATGACAAGCTACTTATGGCATTAATGGCATAAATGTGAAACCCTATCAAAAAGTGTCAAACAACAGATTTCAACTATTTATTAGCTTTGAAATCACATGAGTACATCACTCAGAAAGTTTCATGATAAAAGGAGTTATAAGTTGTTTATTAAAAATACCACAAGAAACTCCTATTTAAACAAGATATATTTATAATTTCATCACCAGGCATCCAAAAATCATGAGAAATTTATCAGGGCCTACACATAGCATGATTAACAATCCCCTAAATTTGCATGGTGATAGGACTTACAGATCTTAATATATATTCACATTCTTTTTATCAAGGATTAAATGATATCTATTTATTTCTGCAAAAACATGGCCTGTTTCATATTTTTATTACAAACTAGACTAACTCAAAAGTGTGACAAAATTAAAATGACTCCATTTGGATCTTTCTAACTCAAGTTATGAATTTTTCTATAACAGCATTGAATCTGCCCAAAAACAGAAATAGGGGAAAGAGGGACAGTGGCTGACAGGGGGACCCACTGGTCAGTGGGACCCGCTTGACAGTGACATAGAGACAGGGGAGAGCTCGTCGCCGGTGAAACTCGACGACGGCGAGGTCTCGGCTGTATCCAAGGGCACAATCGTGACCCTCTCACCAAGGCAGACCTACCGAGGTACGATACCCTCACTCTACCAAGCTCTAGGGGGCTCGTCGGCGTGAATGGCGGCTCAGCGGCGCTGCGGGCGGTACGCCGGCATGCTCCGTTGATGCCGGCCTAGTTGTGGTTCACGCCGAGCATCAGTGAGTCAAGGGGGAGCTCTAGGAAAAAAATGGGAAGAAATGGTGGAGCAGGGAGGCTTGGCCACATTGCCGGTGAGAATGGCGGAACTCCGGCGAGGGAGAAGCCGCTCGGAGCTCGGCAATGTCGCCTTACCCGCGCTCGACAGCGGCAATGGAGGTGACGTCGAGGTGGAGGAAGCTCTGACAACGCTCTTGGCGGGCTGGCTTGGCCGGAGATGGGGAGGAGAGCTCGGGCGGAGTCACTGACTCACGGCGGAGCTCGCAGAGGAAGAAACCGGAGAGAAGAGAGGGCGCTGGAGAGGCAATGGAGGTCGTCTGCTGCTCAGGGGGGCATCGTGCCATCCAAGAGGACGTGTTGGGGCTGACAGGCGGGGTCGCCGTTGATGTACGGCCACCACGGGGTGTCCACACGTCGATCGGCCGGCGACTGACGAAACTGAATCGGTTGATTCAGTCGCCGTCTGGTTTGGCCTAGAATTCAAACCACAAGGCTCCCAAGTACCCTAAGTGCAAACTGTGTCGATTCTGACTTAGGCAAATTTGGCTAAGTGTGAAAACAACACTGATTTCTGCCTTGTGGGCCACTTTTGGTCAGGTTCCAGCCATTTTCATGAAAAAGCACAAACACAAGTTTTGTAGCTTATAACATTTACTACAACTTTGCTTTAGATGTCATTTACATGCAAGATCTCTAACACTGGTTTCATAAAAGATCTTTAAAAAGAGGTTTAGGGGTGTCAACTAGGTGAACCTAGGGTTAACCATGACTTAGGGGCATCTTTGGGTGAGACTTCCAACATAAACTTTGTTCCAAATGATATTCTAAACATGAATAAAGTGTTTTGGAAGACAATGTGTACTTGTATACATTGGTCATACACTACTTACACATATAACAAGCCATATAAGCATTTCAATCACATAGTGTACACACAAAAATGACATGTGGTCATGGTGTGATGCTCATGAATGAGTATGCAATGCTCATGGTTAACATGCAAGCTAACACTAGGAGTGTTACACTTGCATTAAGGGTGATGATTCTTGTTGTGTTAAAATACTCATTATTTATTGTTTAATGCTCTACATTATTTATGTCACATTGATCATGAGATTGTGGGATCTATACAATCTTGTTGCTATACTTGTGGAGTTCGACATGGACTCACTCTTGCTATTTCCCCCATACTTCAGGAGGAGTGTAGGCCTGTGATCAACCAGTCAATTTGGATCCTGTAGAGTGGACTTAATACTCAAAGTTTAGAGTTACTTACATTGTTTGCTACTTAAGGTTATCTCTGATCTATTATGTACGTATTATATTTATGCATTGTCTTTTGATATTACCCTTTATTTGTAGCTATATGTGAGATTTGACTTCTAAGACTCACATATGGTGCATATCTGGTTTTATCCTTAAAATCGGGTATTACAATTATAAAGTCAAACAATGGATCTAAAGAGAATCAAGTCATATGATCAAACTAGGATGTGCACATGTGTGGAATATGGTGGATAAGTGTATGTGTGGTGGCTAATTCTAATTCTACTTTTGCTCTTCAGAATGAATCTCTCTTCTTTCTTAGATTTTCTGAACTTCTCAGGAAAACATGGGCTATCTTTATTCTTTCTCTCTTTCTCTTCTTTCTCTTTTTTTCTTTCTCCTTTTTAGCCACATGCATCCTTAGATACCAAAATTGATTGAAGAGATAACAATAAAGAACTTAGAGCAAATAAAGGCTATCCTATGGGTTTATGTATATTCTTGGGTGTTCTCTCCCAGTTTAGGATAAACATTTTGAGGTGGAAGTGGATAAAAGTGGAAAATGGTTGCGCTTCCTCTTAGAGTAAGTGTAATGCATATGTGAACGGAGTGTGTGAGTGATCTTGATTTTAAAAGCATGACAAGATTCTCTTAAGTATACAACAAAGGTTGACTAAACTCAATGCACAACAAGTAGCATAAATGAGCAAGGGTTTCATAATCTAAATATATCTCATACATGGCTTTGGTAGGGATTCAACTTTGTCATACAAGAGCTCATCATTGTCACATCCCAAAATTTTCAATTATGGTTATGCATAGAAAATACTAAACAAATATAAAATGAATTTAATATTTGTATAAGATTTGCCAAGTTTAGTTGACTTAGTGCAAATTAGTTATAGGAAAATGTGAATTTTTAAATTATTTCTGAAGTTACTTCATAGGCTTTTGTTGATGTGATGTGATGCTTGCTTGATGCTTGACTTGGTGCTATGAGTGAGTAGAATTATTTTTAACGCGTTTAGTAAGTCGCTTATCTTTGTCTTGCTTGTCTCTATCTTTTTTCTAGAATCAAATTCATGTTTCCCACCTTAATTTTTTTAGCTTTCCAAATATCTTTCTTTTATACTTTATAATAATTTAATAATTTATTTGAGATCATCGTCCATCAATCCATCCCTATTATCGTCTTTAAACTTTTCTGGATTTATTGCAAATCATTCTCCCTTTTATCCTAGCGTAAAATCTAATTTTGAGATGCTTAAGAGATTCATTCCGTGATATAAGCCATAAAATACTTCAATTATGTTCATCCACTTATGCATTGGCGGTGGCTAGGGATGATGTCCACCCAGAAAATGCAGGCCGCACCAATGCCCAGCTGATAGGCAAGTCTAGATTTCTCGCTACTTTATTGATCTCGCATCACATTCTTATCCTTATATAATCTAATTATAAGCAACATAAGAATGGCTCTCTCAACCTTCATTTCCAGCCGCTAGGGGAGTCCTAGTTGCCCACGTCATACACTTGGCCTATATCTCCTATCTCCTATACAACTAAAAAGACTAAAGAGTGGACATTTTTTTGGTGCGACAATTGCGTCGTCGTTCTGCCTGCCGCGTGCGGTCCCTCCGCCGGCAGCCGCCTCCCCCGCGAGTGCGACCACATGGTTTCCCCCCCCCCCCGAAAAAAGCGCCCGACCGAAGCCTCTCCGGCCTGTGACCTCGCCCACCCGACTCCTCCCACCTTCTGTAACCCTAGCCACCGGCCACAGCAGGGCGCGCCGCCTCTAGGCTCGGGAGGCCACGGAGGACGATAGCGTTGTCGTGGCCAGCCTTGCTGGTGGCTGGCCACGCGGCGACGGCGCACCGCCTATCCGCATTCTCGCCCCACCCCACATCATTGACCTTGCCATTCGCGCCCTCGCCGTCGACCCCGAGCGAGTGAACCACCCCCCGCTCCATCGCTCCCCCGGTGTAATCTCTCTCTCTCTCTGGCGACGACTAGGCCACCCCACGGAACCCTTATGCCCCAGCATCTAAGTCTTCGTTGGGCATTTTGCCGTTGATGAGCACCCACAAGGTATGCCCACCCCTTTCCTCTCTTCTGCGAGAAACCGAGCACTCAAATCCTAAGTAAAGCAATAGTCGCACCCATTCTATGTTATTTCCAGTTGATATCTCCAGTTGATATCTCCAATTCACACTATATTTCCAGTTGATATCTCCATCCATTAATCTTTTGAGTTCCAATTTTCTATGTTATTTGCAGATCCAAAATTAATGCTTCATTCCACGAGGACAAATCCCTAGGTTTTGTGATATTTTTAGGTGGGGATTTGATCAGCTCTAAACTTCCTTTCCGTTTATTTGTAGTCCACCTACTCCAGAACATCTCTAGCCCACCAGGAGGTCAACAAATCAACTTTCAGAAATGGCTAAATGCCCTCAAAGTTTGAATTAGTTTAAAGCTGAATATAATGTTTTTCTAAAACCTTTTTAAACCTGAATCGGTGTTTTCTAATCCTCTATAAACCACTCTGTGTTATCACTTTAGACCTGAATCAGCATTTTCCAATCTTTTGTATACCATAAGTAGTCTGTGTTATCACTTGGTTCAGTATTAAATTGCAACAAGTTATCAAGATAATTTATTTTGATTTAGTTAAACTTGTAATGATGATCTATGCTTTAAGTATTGTCGGGATATAAATATATCTATGTTTGTTTAGAATGAGCTTTGTTTATTTGTAGAATTAAGTCCACTGTATAAATATAGACACTAAATATATAATTTTCTGCCACCTCCAGTGTGTGGAGCTGATACCAATATGCCATCGATTCCATCTCAGCACTAGCAAAGGTGATTCATCTCTTCTCATGAGCTTTGTTCATTTGTAGAAGTACAAGTGCAGATACTAGTTAATTTCTGCCAGCTCCAGAGTCTAGACCTGATACAAGTATGTCAATGACTCCATCTCAGCACTAGGCAAGGTGATTGATCTACTCTCATGCCTTATGGTTACTAGCTTGTTACCTGCTAAGAGTGTACACTATCTTGCAGTTGTTAAAGAAAAAAAAAATGATTTGTTTGCATTCATGAGAACGCACTGCTACTTTGATTAATATATGATATATGATTAGCTTACTGGTCTCTGATTTGCATGGCAACACCTCAGAGCTATTTATAACTGATCTACTATATATGCTGGGTACTTGACTACTGATGAGGAGATTTTGAAATGTTAAATCGCTAGGGACACCTTTACTGCCCACATGCATGGTTGTGTTTTTTTTCTCTTGCGATCTTCTATATGGAATGATATGTTTTAAAAAATAATGGACAACCTAGAAATCCAGTGGGGGAGGATGAAAATAGTTACATGAATATCCATATCTGACTGAACTTCCAATTGTAGAGAACTAGAGATTTGTTGCTACTTCTCAGTGGCTACAGTTGTCCATTAAGTATACTTTTTAAGATAACAAAAGGGCTAACACATTCAAAGTTTTAGAAATACATGTGATGTGTATATAGCTACAGTTCAGTAAATAATTAATTAAATAATAAATATTTTTAGTAATAGTTATATAGCTACAATTAAAGAATAAATGTATATAGCTACAATCAGGGGCCTGCAGCAGCCAGCCGCAGTAATAGGTTAGTGTCGGACAAGCTAACCATTAAGTCACTGACAACAATAGCATCTCTAATGTGTGGCCAGGTGATCTACCTTTTGCAAATTTGAGCATTCAAACTCTGATTAGTATTAGCATCTAGAAATATAGATAATCAGTGAAATTGTTATTTGTCAACTTCTATGTCAATAAATTGGCACTTCTGTAGGAAAAACCAAGATACTGTTTTGGCAAAAATAGTAGTTTTTCATGCTCATCTGGAGCTGTTAATCCATGCAGATGTTTTGAATGATGCATTATATATTTTACAACATGGAGTGTTTGGAAAAATAAATAACCTCCATCTTGGACACTCTCATGAGGTAGGTTGCTGCTGTCTCCAGTACATTAAAATATGATTTTGTTCAGTTGTTTCATCCCCTTGAGTGTTACCTCTTTAAATGTTTAATGGGAGGCGGCACGTGGCATTCTGCTGTTGCACCAAGTTTAGTTTTGCAACTGATTTTGTCGAATAGTTTGAGTTGCAGTATTTTCTTTGTTCAGTTATGCGCATCTCGAGTGAAGATGTGATTCTGGTTTCATGTCACTGTAATTGGGTTTGGTTTTGCACATGGTTTTGTAAAATAGGCCGAGCTGCAATTTTCTCTGTTTAGTGTATAGAAGCAGCTCATGCTCTCTTTCTTGTTTTTCAGATTGTCAGTCTAGCAGTAGATCAACCCTTGATCGAACCAATTATATTTTCTCTTTGCAGGACTATATAGCACCAATAACTCAGACGCATTCCATATTCTCTGTTGCGGTTTTATTTCTTATTCTTTGTATTCCCAACTATGACATTCTCCTGTCCTCTTTAGGGTAAAGGGATTGATGAGGTATGCTGGTTTACTCACAATTGCCATTGTCACATATATCTTGGTAAATTTCTCATCTTGTTTGATTTCGAGCTTTGGCAAGCACATGGATCTTAGCGGTGATTAATAAACTAAACAAACATGTATTGAAGCTCTTCTCTGATTTCTTGTAACTCTTTCAGTGCATTGATGTACAGGAGTTCTGGATTTGAGGTACATTATTTGTTCTATTAGAAAGAGCCTCCATTACTCTGTACCTAGCGGCCTGAGCATGAGTCTATTGCAACAGATTTTTGTCAAGCCAGAGCACATATAAATATTGAGAAAACATCATATATGTACATGTCAGCTTTTGAATCTTTTTTGTTACAATAAAATCTCAATCCATCGGACTTACTTACATGTATGAGTCAGACCTGTTCATAGCATGTTCTTACTGGAAGCATTTTTTTGTATGTTGCATTGACATGACATTTGATAACAGTGAAGCCTCCCTGTTTTTGTCAGGAAGAATAATCTATACAAGCCTAATAACTTCCTTTTTGCAAAAAAAAAAATATTGGGCTACCTAACTGGGTTTGTGGTATTTGTTTTCAGTACCGATTTACTTATTAGGGACATAGAGGTGAAGAGAAGAATTTGACAATGAGGAACATATGCACCCTAGATGGTTGCATCTTCTAGGTCGATTATGCCATCAAGGCCATCGGCAACAACGGGTTATATTCCACTTTTTCTTCACTTATTCCTATTTTTCTATTACATGTAATCTTATCGGTGACGCAATAGTATTTGTCAAAAGGACAATTGTTGGATCAAACACAAAGATGGCATTGTCCTGGTAAGATTTGGCTTTCTCAGTTTTTTCCTAAGGTTCAGTGCTAAAGTTGTTTGAGTTGCCCAAGTCATGACTGGATCCTGATTTGGTGGTTGATCCTTTAGGTTGCCGAGAAGCTGGTAACCTCAAAGATGTTGCTGGAAAGGTCAAACTGGAGGATCCATTCAGTGCATCGGCGCTCTGGGTTGGTAACACCTTTCAAGTGACTCGAAATTGATAGTTGTTTTGACAAAAAAAATATTGGGCTACCTAAAGAAATATGTCCATAGTCGTTCCCGGCCAGAAGGAAGCATTGCCAAGGGCTACAGAACAGAGGAAGTCATAGAGTTTTGTGTTGACTTTATTCCAGACCTTGACCCAATTGGCATTCCTGAATCTCGACACGAGGGCAGACTCAGCGGAAAGGGAACACTTGGGAAGAAAACATACATTGGTACGGGAGACGATTACTTCAATAAAGCACACTACACAGTTCTCCAGAACTCCTCATTGGTGGAACCATATGTTGAGGTACACAAAGATTTCCTACGGTCCCAGTGGCCCGGGAAGAATGAAGCTTGGATAATGCATCAGCACATGGAAACTTTTGGCGATTGGTTGCGCAAAAAATGTCAAGGTGATGAAAACATTGATGAGCAGCTTTATTTGTTGGCCAGGCAACCATCATGGCATGCCTCACGTACAAAGGGTACGAGATACACAGTTGGCCAAGATAAAAGGAGCACCAACCAAAATAGTGGTGTACGCGTGGATGCCACAGATCCAAATGGGAACAGACAAACATATTATGGACGCATACAACACATATGGGAACTAGTCTATGCAACTAATTTTAAAGTTCCTTTGTTCCGGTGTCAATGGGTGAAGATGACCGGAGGTGGGGTAACAGTCGACAAGGAGTATGGGATGACAACCGTGGACCTTAACAATAGTGGGTTCAAAGACGAACCATTCGTCCTTGCTGCAGACATGAGTAAGGTGTTCTATGTCAAAGATATGTCTACGAAACCAAAGAGAGGAAAAAATGATGACCACTCAATCATCAATGAGCCAAAGCGCCACATTGTCCTTTGTGGGAAAAGAAACATTG
Organism: Sorghum bicolor; assembly: GCF_000003195.3. Taxonomy (NCBI): domain Eukaryota; kingdom Viridiplantae; phylum Streptophyta; class Magnoliopsida; order Poales; family Poaceae; genus Sorghum; species Sorghum bicolor. Next base: position 36,715,554 of record NC_012873.2, read on the forward strand.
TCGGAATTGAGGACAAGTCAGACATGTCAGGCTATTACAAAAGGGATGATTGAATTCCGCCCTTCATAGTCAACAAAGACCCAAGCATTCTGTTAAACAATGAGGATACTCCATGGTTACGGCAGGTTCATAACCAAGGGTCATACGTCAAGAAAAAGTTCACCGTTATGTCGGCTTAACATAACTGTACCCCTGTTCATCTGCAATCTTTCTTACCGAATCCTTTTTCTTTTTGTTCTTCTTTTCGTTCCCAAAAATTTCTAGGATTTGACTGACAAGATCGTTATTCCTACCGATCAACCCCATCTCCAATGCCTTGGTCCACTAGGGAACTTGGATCCCACCGATCTCATAAACGCAGAGACAAATAGAATCCCTTTTAGAGCCGAGAATTTTTCTTTAGATCTATGGAAAGACGCCTTCCGTTCCTGGCCCAGTCCTACCAAGGGATGGAAGGATTGGTTTCTGAGAGTCAGTAATTCAAATGAAGTCCAATGGGGTGAACGGAAATTAGATCAGTGCATTAGATTGTCTCTTGCCGATATGAAGAGAAATGAGTCGCTACTGATAGCTGCCTCATACTTCTGGTCAGATATGCTTAATGCTTTCGTGTTTGGCCATGGCCCTGCTTCCCCCACACTTGCCGATGTTCTTATGCTCACCGGTTTAGACATATCCACTGCCGATACCACCCACCTGTTCGACACCAAGCCGAGTGCTAAGGTAGAAACCCGTGCTATCGGCGATTGGCCAGGGTATATCCAAAAGTACCGCCGAACAGGACCTGTCAGTATAAAGGAACAGACCACCTTCCTGAACATGTGGTTAGATAAGTTTGTATTCTGTGGTCGATCGGCAGGACCAACTTCTGTCTACCTAACGGCAGCAGAAAGGTTAGCTAATGGTGGCCGATTTCCTCTTGGCCGATACCTGCTCGGCTCTGCTTATCACCTCCTCCATCAAGTAGCCCAAAAACTACTGCTTGGTCAATCCATCTGCAACTTAGGGGGTCCCTGGTGGTTCATCAATATGTGGCTTAGTCTTCACATGCACAAGCGCCTTGAGTTCGACCTTTTTGCACAGCGCTTCCCTAGAGATATAGCCGAGGATTATGAACTGGATGAAGAAGAATCGCCAACTCGTTCCCCTCTGAACTTTGGCGAAGCCGTCATAGTTTTGCCTGGCACAGGTGGCAACGCAGACCAGGTCAGCCGATTCTTCCAAACCCTGTATGAGGGTTTGACCAGGGAACAGCGGACATGGATTCCCTATGAAGATCCAGACACCAGATTCCCTCTGACTTTCTACCCCTTCAATGATGCCCTCAACAAGGATCGTGAGGTGATGATGGCAATTATCACTCCCAGAGCTATACCGGTGAACTTCTTTGGGAGTGGGAATGTTTCTAATCTAACTTATGAGTTCTACAATCCATCGGCACTAGCTCACCAACTAGCTTTCGGTCAACTGCCGATTGCACTCTGTTATGCCGATGTGATAAAGCCAAGGAAAACTATCACCAGCCATCTCGAGTGGATCAGAGTAGCCCAACTTCCACCAAATGCCGATACAGATGTAGATTTATCGGCTTGGATTCCAGCTCTCTTCATCACTCAGACATACAAACAGTGGTGGGAAGAATGGAAAGATCATCTATTCTGCAGATCGGCTCTCACGTACCGTGGCATGATCGACCCCCAGTACAAAGTCCCTGACAACACTGTAAGTACTTCTGAACCGATGTTTCAATCCTTTCATTTTCACTTTCCATCGGTATCTTACTTCCTTGTTATATGCAGGTCGATGACACACCCCCATTGGTCAGTAGGAGTGGCAAGCCGATTGAGCTCCTTCCATCGGGCCCGATCTCTTTGATCGGCAACAATGCTCCAACCCTGGCTGTCATAATGCTTCGGGGTGTGCGTCTCAAGAAAGTTACCACCAAGCAGGTGAAGATATCCCCATCGGTAGCTGCCTCTACCCTAGCACAAGCCTTCAAGGTAAATTTTCGAGTTCTTATACCGATTCCATTCTTATACTTATCACACTTGTGCTCATAAACTTCTTATCGTTGTATCAGCACACCGGTACATCGACAAAGACCAGAAGTACGACTGCCGATGCCCCCCAGTCCAGTCAACCGAAGAGAAAAGGTTCCAAGAGTACCAGATTACAAGCAAAGCGCCAAAGAACAGCAACTCCTCCTCCCCCAGTATCTCCATTCCCAGTAGAATCATCCCCTTCTTCTCCAGAAACCCAGACTCAGCAGATTCCATCTCCCCCTCAATCACAAGAAGAACCCCAAGTGGAAGAGCTCCAGCCAAAGGTACCTCAGCCAGAAGAAATACCGGCTGATGTACACGAGCAGACCACCGATCCAGCAAGCCTAATCATAGCATCGGTAGTCTCCTCGATCCAGACAAGTACTGCACCCCCTCAAGGTAATATACTTTCCATTTGTTGCCGGTGAACATATTTTTCCACTTTATTAATCACTTGTGTTAATCTTTCAGCTGACATAGTTTCATCGGCAATTCCAGTCGATTAGCCCGTGGCTCCATCGGCGTCATCTAGTCAGAGGTGAGAGATGGCCCTGAAACAAGTAAGTTACCCAATCTCTATCTGTATTGTTTATCAATGCTTGATCATAGAATAACTTCTTTTATTTTCCTTTTCAGGAATAGAACTCCCCTGACAGCTTGTTCTCCTTTGCCATCGACATCTTTGAGGATGAAGGTGAGGAGGCAAGTTCTTCTCGAGCTATTGGAATCTCATCGGCAGAAATCAGAGCAAAGTTATAAGAATTGTCAGCCCTCCTTCATCAAGACACGGCCCAAGTGGTCGACGACTCCGATCCTGCCAAGACTTTGTTCAAGACTCTCAGAGGCCAAATTCCTGCTGATGTTGAGGAGATCCTCTTCAAGGCTGCTCACTTAGAAAGTCGTTAGCTTCAATACCAAAAGGCCACTCAGCGCCTTGAAGATAGGGCTAATCACGCTCAGCTCCCAGAAGAGATGATAAAAGTGAAGCTCCTTGCCGATGAAAAGCACAAGAGCATCGGCATCTTGAAATCCTCAAGAGATGCGCGGAAGCACAAGATCTCTAATCTATCGGCAAAGAGAGAAGCCCTGTTGGCAGAACTCAAACAGGTAGAAGAAGCTTTGTCCCAAGCTCAACAGGAAGAAAGCCAGCTGCCTGAGGCGATCAAGATTCTTGAACAAGAGCGACATGTCCAAGACCGCAAAGCACTGCAGATGAAGAAGCAGCTGAAGCCAGTGGAGGGCTCTGCCGATGATGACAAGAAGGAGATAGAAGAAGCCAACCAGATCCGTCTGCGCGCCATATCGACGATCCAGGCTTTGTTAAACATATGAATTCTTCATCGGCAGCATACTTTGCTCTTTTCTTTCAAATACTCCTGATATTTTTGGTCTAGCCGATAAGACTGTTATCAGCACCTTTTAAAACATTGAGTTTGGCCCCAGATATACTTTGATCCAGCCGATATGAATGTTATCGTCACTTTAAACTTTTATGCATCAACCCATATGCTAGGATAATATTTCTTCATATACTTGCCATTCAATGCCCTGGGAAATTCAACTCCTTCGAGAGTCTCTAAAATATAAGCGTTACTAGGAGCAGATCGATTTATCTGATAAGGACCCTCCCAATTGGGAGACCACTTCCCAAACTTTGAATTTTTAGTCCCAATTGGTAAGATTAGTTTCCATACTAAGTCTCCATCGGCAAACTCCTTAGCCTTTACCTTCTTATCATACCATCTGGCAACTCTCTTCTTATTCTCTTCTATACTTATCAAAGACCTTAGCCGATGCCCTGCTAAATCATCCAACTCGTCTGTCATCAAAGTAGCATAATCATCGGCAGCCAATTGATCTTGAAAAGATAGTCGCCTAGACCTAGTTTTAATTTCCCAAGGTAACACTGCATCATGTCCATACACCAACTGATAAGGTGAAACTTTGGTCGACCCATGACAAGTGATATGACCATAAAGCTTCATTCAACAATGTATGCCACTTTCTAGGATTCTCCTCAATCTTTCGCTTAATAAGTTTAATAATTCCTTTGTTAGATGCCTCGGCCTGCCCATTAGCTTGGGCATAATCATATTGGCCGATGTAACTTTCTTCAAAGGAATAGCTTCAACCCATTTGGTGAAATAATCGATGGCAACCAAGATATACTTATGTCCTTTGCTAGATGGCGGATAAATCTGGCCGATCAAGTCAATAGCCCATCCTCGGAACGGCCAAGGTTTGATAATAAAATTCATGGCCGATGTGGGTGCTCTTTGAACATTGCCAAATTTCTGACATCCTTGACACCCCTTGAAATATTTGAAGCAATCTTCAAGTATGGTTGGCCAATAATATCCATTCCTCCTAATCATCCACTTTATCTTAAAAGCCGACTGATGTGCTCCACATACTCCTTCATGGATTTCTCCCATTAAACTTTTAGCCTCATCGTCACCTAAGCACCTGAGAAGAATCCCATCAATGGTTCGATAATATAATTCATCTTCGAGGAGCACATACTTGGTGGCTTGAAACCGAACACATCTCTCAACTTTCTTGGATGGATCCTTTAAATAATCAACGATTTCCTTTCTCCAATCATCCGCACTGATTGCCGATATTGTGTTTAATATGGGCTGATATCCCGAGGCATGCCGAGCCAACCGATTGGCCTCTTCATTATGCAACCGAGAAACATGCTCTAACCGGAAATCTTTAAATTCCATTAATAATTGCATACTCCTTTCGTGATAAGTTATCAGGACTTCGCTTCGGCATTCATAGCTTCCAGCCAATTGATTTATAACCAGCATAGAATCCCCGAAGATTTCAACAGCATCAGCATGAACCTCTCTTAGCAATTCCAACCCCTTTTATCAAAGCTTGATACTCAGCTTGATTATTCGTTGACGTGGCAACAATCGGCAAGGAGAACTAATACTTCTTACCCTGAGGGGAAACTAACACTATGCCGATCCCTGCCCCCCGGTCACACGTGGATCCATCAAAGAAGAGCGTCCAAGGTACAATTTCTAGAGTCTCCACTATACCGTAATGTTGAGTTACGAAATCGGCCATAATCTGTCCCTTAACCGCTCTAGCCGATTCGTAACGCAAATCGAATTCCTACAGTGCCAAAATCCACTTACCGATCCTGCCACTCATAACCGGCATAGACAGCATATATCGGACCACATCATCTTTGCATATAACAGTGCATTCAGCCGATAACAAATAGTGTCTCAACTTAATACATGAGAAATAAAGACACAAACATAACTTTTCATTGGCCGAATATCTGGTCTCAGCATCAATCAATCTCCTGCTCAAATAATAAATCACACGTTCCTTCCCTTCAAATTCTTGAATCAAAGCCGAACCGATGACCATCCCATCGGTAGATAAATATAATCTGAAGGGCTTTTCTTGCTGAGGTGGAATCAGAACTGGAGGATTTATCAAATAGTTATTGATTTCATCTAAAGCCAACTGTTGCTCTTTCCCCCAGACGAACTCTTGATCGGCTTTCAACTTAAGTAAAGGACTCAAAGCACGAATTTTACCACACAAATTAGATATAAACCTCCTAATAAAATTTACCTTGCCGCTCAAGGATTGGAGCTCAGTCTTGTTGGTAGGAGCAACTATTTTGTTGATAGCATCAATGGATCTCCTACTAATTTCAATCCCCCTTTGATGCACCATGAAACCAAGGAATTGTCCTGCCGATACACCAAATGCACACTTATTGGGATTCATCTTTAAACCATGCTTCCTTGTGCATTCCAACACCTTTCGCAAATCGGCAAGATGCTTTGTGAAGTCTCCAGACTTAACCACCACATCATCAATATAAATTTCCACCAGCTTGTCGATGAACTCATGAAATATAAAATTCATAGCCCTCTGCTAAGTAGCACCAGCATTTTTCAAGCCAAAGGTCTTGACTATCCATTCAAACAACCCAACATGACCAGGACATCTAAATGCAGTCTTTGGAATATCTTCTTCAGCCATGAATATTTGATTGTATCCTGCATTGCCATCCATAAAGCTGATGACCCTATGCCCAGCCGCAGCATCAACTAGCAGATCGGCAACTGGCATTGGGTAGCCATCCATCGATGTAGCTTTATTGAGATTCCTGAAATCAATGCAAACCTGAAGCTTCCCGTTTTTCTTGTAGACTGGAACAACATTGGAAATCCACTCGGGATACCGACATTGCCGAATAAATTTAGCTTCAATGAGTTTGGTTATTTCGGCCTTAATATCAGGAAGAATATTAGGATTACATCGGCGAGCTGGCTGCTGATGTGGCCAAAATCTAGACTTGATGGGTAACCGATGTTCAACAATCGATCGGTCCAAACCAGGCATCTCAGTATAATCCCAAGCAAAGCAATCTTTATATTCCTTTAACAAATCGTTTAACTGCTGCTTACACTCAGAGTTTAACTTAGCACTAATAAAAGTAGGTCTAGGCTTATCACCACTACCTATATCTACTTCTACCAAATCATCGGCCGATGTGAATCCCTGGCCTAGTTTTCCATCATCGACGAATCTATCCATTAAAACTCCTCATCAGAACCGACTGCTTGGATCGTTGGAATTTCATAATCGGCAACTTTGAGGAAATCCTTCTCCCAAATTTCTACCGAGATACACCTAGTCCTTTCATAGGTGTCTGCTTCTGCCGATGCAATGACATAAGAAGAATCCCCCGGGACAATCTCGATTTTGTCACCCACCCACTGAACCAAGCAATGGTGCATTGTAGATGGGATGCAACAATTAGCATGAATCCAATCTCTCCCCAACAGAAAGTTATAAGCACCTTTTCCACTAATCACAAAGAAGGTTGTCGGCAAGGTTTTGCTGCCGATGGTCAACTCGACGCAAATTGCCCCCTTAACCGGAGACACATTTCCTTCAAAGTATTTCAGCATCATATCGGTCTTGGTCAAATCTTGATCTCCTTTTCCAAGCTTCCGATAGACTGCATACGGCATGATGTTGATAGCAGCCCCACCATCAATTAATATCTTGGTCATTGGCTGACCATCAACTCTTCCTTTGACGAACAAAGCTTTAAGATGTTGCCTTTCGTTGTCGGCAGGCTTTTCAAAAATAGCTGTCATCGGATCCAGAGCCAACTGAGCTATTTGGTCGAAAAACTCCAACTCCTCATCATCACTGGATGGCGCAAGGAACTCCATCGGCAACATAAATACCATGTTAACATCTGTCGATGGCCCTTTCCCCTTAGGATCTGGTTGGTGTTGATCCCTAGACTGGCCAGAGTTTTTGCCCTTGCTTAGCTCTTCTCGTCTTTCGCATTGCAGTCTCCTCTTCTGTGTCTTAGTCAACCCTTCTGGACACCATGTTGGAAGTGGCGACTGCCTTGCCGATGGACAACGACGTTCCCTTGACTCCATCCGATAAGTATTAGCGTCCCTACAAAATATGAACTCATCGGGAACTCGTGCATTAGCCATCTCCTCAAGCTCTTCCTGATTCCTGGGAAAATATTCAACACGATCACCAATCCTATCGTGCACACTGAGTTTGCCCCCCAGCCGATCATGAACTGACGCTCTCCCCCTAATCGGCCCACTAAATCACCGATCATCATCGTGATAGCGTCGATCGGATCTGTCATATCGATCATAACCATTGCATTTAGGGCAATCTCTAACAGTGGGCAACTTGATGTTGTGCTCCCAGCAATGGATAAAGAACGGGCAGTTCCAGTGATCCTTGTGCCGATTCCACTCCTGTCGGCGTCTTCCTCCCGATGATAGTCTTCTTGCTGACGCCGATACCGATCCTCACGTTGTTGCCAAGTCTCCCGAGGTCTTCTATGAGTTATCACAATACCAGATCAGGGTGGCCTTCCTGAGTTAGCTCCCTCTTGGATCAAGCCTTTTCCTTTGGTATCAGCAACAGTAATTTGATGCTAAGGATCTACCGATGCGCTCCTTTCAGCTGCTTCCGACGTCAAGACCTTGGTTTTTCCCTTGGCATCCTACATATTTGTTGGGAAAGGATGTTGATCGATCTGCATCAGCTTCTGAGCTTTGGAACTATCAAATTTGATTCTTCCAGATTCAATAGTCGATTGCTGCTGTTGTCTAAAAAACTTGCATTCATTGGTGCTGTGAGAAGTTGCATTGTGCCACTTGCAGTATTTCATCTTCTTTAATTTTTTAGCCGATGGGATTACAAGATTGGGTGACAATTTGATCTAACCTTCCTGAAGTAGAAAGTCAAATATCCTTTCAGCTTTGGTGATATCAAATGCGAACTTCTCTGGCTCTTTATGCCCAAAAGGACAAGACATCGGCTTCTTGTTCTTCACCCACTCTGCGAAGCCGATGACTGGCTCTTCATCAGAATCTGAGCTTGTTGCCTCGTCAACAAATGACACCTTTTTGTTCCAAGCTCTCTTGGGTTCAAAGGGTTTCATATCCTAGTCGGAAATCCTAGGACCAAGTGACTCAGGCTCTCGAACTCTTGATAAGCATATTTGTCCCTGATATGTGGCAACAAACCCTGGAAAGCCAAATCGGCTAGCTGCCGATCGTCCAAAACCAGACTATAGCATTTGTTCTTAACCTCCCGCAACCTCTGCACAAAGCTTTCAACCAATTCATCATTGCGTTGCTTCAATCTGACCAAATCGGTAACCTTCTTCTCATGGACTCCAGAAAAGAAATACTTGTGGAACTCCTTCTGTAGATCGGCCCAAGTAATCACTGAATTGGGAGGTAATGATATAAACCAGGTGAAAGCCGATCCAGATAAAGATGATGAAAATAGTCGAACCCTCAATTCATCCCTGTTAGCAGCTTCCCCACACTGGATGATGAACCTGTTGACATGCTCCATGGTCGATGTATCATCCTGCCCAGAAAACTTAGTGAAATCCGGCACCTTGTACCGATTTGGAAGCGGGAGGATACGGTGTCCGATAAGAGTAAGTGTTGACTTTGGGTTTTATCCCAAACTGGTCTCTCATTACTTCAGCGATCTTATCGGCCCAATAAGCATCGGCATCTTGCCGATGGGGTGGTTGTGGATCTGGCGCCTGTTGGTAAGCTTCCACGTGTCGTTGAGGCGCACGATCTGCATGGAACATGGGGTTAACCATCTGACCACCAATCTGCTGTCCCAGATTCATCGACTGGTTGATCAATCCTTGATTCTGAAACCCAGGTTGGACCTGTCCTTGTTGGAATCCAATAGCCTGATGATTCTGCTAAGGCATCTGTGGAAAGACTAGCTGCCATGTCCATCCATTATTGGCATTCATCAGCATAGGCCCTGCCGATGACTGGTAATTAGACATCATCATTGAATTGACGTACCCTGGTTGTGTCATGAACCTCTGCTGCGTCAGCATCGAATCTGCCGATGCGTTAGGCATCTGAAACATTGGAGCTTGAGAATTCCTAGTGTAAGGTCTTGCAGTAGTAGTTGTAGTATACTGGGGACTCTGATTCATCGGCAAATTTGGAGGTGCCGATGCCATAGGAGCCTTGCCTCTCATGTCAGCCGTCTGAGATGTTCCAGGAGTCTTCAACATCATCTCTGGGGGCATACCATAACCCCACCAGTTGGGAGGAACTGACCCCGACATTGCCGATGCCAATAGATCCGTAGTAAGCTTGATCTGCTCATCTGACGTTGATGGATTGGTTGTCATCGGCGTAGATTGCGCATTAGTGACTCCTAACGTGCATGGAGGAACGGTAGTTTCTGTACTCGCAGCGGCCGCAGCAGCCGATGGACTGGTGATCCTGGCTGATGATGAGAAGGACCAACATAATTTGGTGGCAATTGTCCTTCTTTGAAAGTTCTAGCCACGGCATTGAAAACCGTATTGGACAGCACACCAGCTTGATTGATCAAGGCACGGTTAACAACACTATCAACCATGTCTTGAAGTTTACTAGGGTTGGCTTCAAAAGTAACCTGCCGAGGCGTCGGCAGTGCTTCCTTCTGGATCACCTCGCCACTCCTGTTTATGCTGAAGGATTTCAAACATTGCTGCTTGTAATCCTCCATGGCTTTCGCAATAGTTTGCTTCTGCTCATCCCTGAGATTGGCTTCCGTCACGGGGATGACGTTCTCCAAGTCGAACTCAGTAGTCGACATATTGATCTTGATCTTGAGATGGTCCCACCAGGCGTGCCAAAAGATGTGTTGATGCAAAAGCTGATCTGCAAACACAAAGGGCTAATACCCAATTTAAACGTTAAGGCGTGCTAGCCGATCTGACCTTACTATCGGCAAAGGTGATAACTCGAATACTTTGGTCCCGACAACAGCGATGCGCCCGGATGTCACGGCCAAGAGGTATTCACGCGGAACTTGAGAATACGCCGAGCTTAAGTCGACGAACTCCTAAGAACTCATAATAAAAAGGAAAATATGACAAAGTCGTCAAAAAAGTAGGATGCTGGAATATGAGTAAAAACTTGGGTTTGATTGATTGATAGATATCTCATTACAAGGCCCTAGGGTCTACATTTATACCCTGCTCAAAGAGCTACAATCAGACACGACTAGGACTCGAATTCCAAATTAAACAGAATCCGTGTACAAAATGATTTTAAATAACTAAGGAAAACATAGAACCACCCCCTCGTAACCGATCGGGACACCGCCACAGATCAATCGGCAACCTCCATGCTTCCCTTCAGATTCATCGGCGGTCTTCCTATTATAGCCGTCGGCAAACACCAATATTGAGCATCGGCAAGAACACGTCACCACCTCTGGACTTAGTCATATTCAATTGTCTCTTCATCGGCAACTATCCTCATCGTAACTCTTCTGCAGGCTAGTTACCGCCGCTCCATCTACCGATCTATACTCTACTGGTCTCTGGCTACGTGTCCAAAAACGGTATCAACACGTGGAAATAACCATGTGCTAATAATGAATTTAGGACCGAGTGGGATGACGATAGAGTAGCAACAAGGCATGGAGGTCTTGGGTGTGAATCTATCCCCGTTTGTGTCGTTTATGGACCGATACGCTGTATGTTCTCTTGTCATGTTGAACGCATGCCTAACACTTAGTTGGCCGGATAAGCCGTTCCGACCGCGAAGCTTACGAGTGCAACTCCAGCTGGATAACACGTTCTGCATGAGTGCGCACCCCGGTTGGTAGCAAGGATGTGCGGGGAGTCAATGGCGTAAGACCGAGGTGTCAGGTTAGAGTCCTAACCGTGGCAGATTGGCGGTCCCTGGGGGTGCGGCGCTGGACGGACCCGTTAATTGGTCCGGAGTTGTGCTAAAGGTGATCCGAGCTGCCATCGCGAGGTATGCTTGGGTGAGTGCTAGAAATACCCCCCAGCTGGATAGGAATTGATTCGAATTGCCATCTCTCCCGGATAGTGAGAACTTGACTCGAGCAGCGGCAACGTAGAATTCACTAAATAAACTTAACGGTTATAATGAGAATGACGATGGCTATGTGATAATCCGGATATGGTTATTATTGTGATGCTTAATACTCAAGTGTATGCTTAGAACTGGTGCTAAACTAGTGGATAGCTGTTTTAAGTAATGAACTTGCTGCTGAAAATGCTATAAATGTGTCACTCAAAACTAAAGCTTTTTATGCAAAATGTGAGTAAAACCAGCCCACAAATATTAGCCTTGCATACTCCTTGGTGTCACTTTATTTTTGGTTTATGACGGGTAAGTCTAGCTGAGTACATTCTCGTACTTAGGGTTTTATTTACCCTTGTTGCAAATGATGTCGTGTATCATGGCTACTGTGCTAACTGTAACCATCCGGCTGCGGATGATGAGTAGATCTCAGGGAAGATCACCTCTTGTATCTTTGGTTATGCTTTTGTTGGGATGATCATGGAGCTGGCATGTAATTAAACTAAGTGTGTGTTGTTTCAAAACTACTTTGCTTCCGCTACTGAACTATGTTGTAATAACTTTACTTCAACTCCGATGTGTGTAAAAGTATGTTCTGTGATGAATGGTTGTAATCTGTGATGGAGATGTTTGATCATGTACGGTCTTGGTTGTATGTTGGTTGAATCGAGATCTTTTGAGGTTTCGTCGGACTACCGGGCTTATATGGGTTCAAGTACAATGGATTGACTACTCTCGTGATCGCTAATTCACTTGAATTCTTATAAAGTGGTTGGTTATGTTACAGGTGGCATCGGAGCAAGATTAAGCATTTAACCATCATAGATGTATTTAAAAACAAATGAATTTGTTTTTCCCAAACCAATTGGCAACTTAGACTATGCATAGGGCTGTTTTAAAAGGATTGAACAAAATATACCATGCCACTGGTCATACCCTTTATGCCCGCTTAAGGACTTCTAGGTGGCTAAGTACTACTAACAAGGGGGTTTTCCTTTCGTCGTCCAAACGACGTGTAATAGTATGGATGCCACTTACTTGAGTGGTAATGAATGGATCATATACCTCTACGCCACGGTAAGCAATATTTTTCCTTTCGTCATCCATGCGGCGTGTAATAGTATGGGTGCCACTTGCTTGAGTGGTAATGCATGGATCTATATGCCTCTACGCTACGGCAAGTGTGAGTTATGAGAGCATGACCGTCCAACCATCGGTCTAGGGGAGTGCTAGTTGTGGTTACTGAATTATTTACATGTTGCACACATGTATATATGAAGGTACTTAATTGTGGGTAGTTGGTGCAACCGTGTATACATAATGAATGTATATATGGGCGTACTTCACATGGGTAGTGTGCTGCGATATATGTTCGGGGACATATATCGGAGTACCTAGCTTGAATTTAGAAGATCAAGACTTTTATTTCCACACATTTATTATTGCGGGGTGGGCTGAAATGAAATTTTCTGCAGGTACACTAATAGTGAAACGTGTAGATCATGTAGTTACGTATAAAGAGAGCATGTATGTATGCCACCGACTATACCGCTAGAATTTTCTTTTCTAGGAGTGGTAAGCACGTATGAAACGTGCATGCATCATGAATTATTCATGCATCCCTTTATGCACCATTTAAATTCTTGAAATTCTGGAACTTGTACCTAATTATCTTCCCTTGCAAGTAATTTTCCCTTACTCAATTTGTGGTCATTCCCTACATATGGCAGCACCACATGCAGGTGAAACTTTCCTGGACATGTTTGGCACTCCTACTTTGTTGTGGAGGGTGCTAAGTTCAGTGGGATATGAGGAACCACCCTAGTATACTTGGAGAGAGACAGAGCATGTAGGATCTTTGCCTTGGGTAGATGTCCAAATTACAGCTCCCTCTTGTCCAAACAACCCACAGTGGCTAGGTTGGATTGTGGAGTCAGATGGTCAAACTCCTTGGGAGGGCGCCCAGATAGCAGCATTAGAAGTGTTGTTGGAAATATGCCAGGACATTGGTGATGAGCTAGTTAATGGCACAGCTGGATCCTTTCCTAGAGTGAGTGCAATTGACTCCTTTGTATCCCAGATAGGAACTAAGTCCCTAGAGATGAGAGAAACCATGTTAGGGTAAAGCTCTAGCCCCGCCATGAGTGCCATGCTGGCGGTACTCAAGCTGTACTATGTACGCCAAGACACCTATATAGAAGACATGCTAGCGCTTTAGCAAGCCCAAGTTGGGCAGCACAAACTGCGCAAGCGCGTGCGCAAGCACCGCAAAACCTTTAGTGATGCACAAGCTGAAATTCAAAACTATCATACCACTTTGCAAGCCCGCCGCAACCAAGTTGAAAATGCAGTTAGAGAGCGCAATGAGGCACAAGCGCGCATGATGCAAATGACTAGAGAGCGAGATGATGCTATGCGCTTGGCTAAAAATAGAGAAGCTGCTAGAGTTAGAGCTTTGTTCCAAGCTGAGGTTAGAGAGCAAGAGCTAATCCATAGGATTGCTGAGCTGCAGTTAGATGTCCATCGCCTGAACAATTGCATCAATCCTATTCCACACCTGGTCCCCATTATTCATGAAGAGGATCTTAGTGAGGAAGATCAGGATGATGACATAGTCTCTAATGAAGAATCTGTGGAAGATCTGTAGTTTAGCAATAGTTTCCATATTTATGTACCAACTCCTGTCTCTTTATGTATTGTTGAGACTCTATGTATTTGGCCATGATGCACCTCTTGTATGACTTAAGCTGTGACAATGACCTTGTGTAACCATATGCATTTGTATGTGATGCTCCATGTTTATGTTGAGCTTGAATAAATTTCTAGTGATGTCTTTAATCCCTGAGAATTCTTGTGGTTGTGAATGATTGCAAGTGTAACCAATATCGTGTATGATGTTCACTTGTTATAAATCGATTATTGTGCCTTGTTGTTGGGTATTCTTAACATCATTACCAAAAGTAGACTAAGTTCTCTAAATGTAGCAATGGTGCCAAAAATGCCAAACCTATCCCTCACACCACTTAAGCCAAGTTGTCATCCTCAGCATGATATAAGAGACGCGGTATTGAAATATGCAATTGCTCTTCTAAATAAATAATGAATATGATCTGCAAGTGCACAGATTAAGACCGATGCAGCATTTTAACCGGGAAGTATTCTAGGTATCGTTACTTATATTTTTACCAATGGGAAGGGATTAGCAATCATCACTACTGATTACAGAATAGAATATGAGATTGAGCATCTATCATTGCATGTATAATTGAGAACATTATATCTAACTCTTCCATACAGGGATAAGTGTCACATAAAAGATATATGAAATAATAAATAGTGACAAGGATAACTAATCTGATCTAGCCACATAATAAATATGATAAGCACCTCAATTAGATACTCTAGAAAGTCATTAGCATGGTATTAGAACGAACTACAAGAATATTTCCTAAGTTATTCTCAACTATATTGTCTAGCATTATCATAATTATTGCAAGCATACTTAGCAATCATTGCGAGACAAGACTACGCCCATGCATAGTGATATTAGCAAGGTAAATGAGAAACATAGCAATCACTCCTCTGTAATAATATTGCTCTGCCAGCCCAATACACGAGAGGGGGACTATATAAGAATCAATGAAGCTGTCACTATCACGAACCACCCCACGATCTGGCATATTGGGTACAATCGCAGATAAATACGGTATAAGCACCACGCCTACACAATATCTATCATTTACCCATGGATCCGATGGATAAACGCTATACGATCCTAAGCATGTATATAGATCATATCTAACTAAGCCAAGTACATAACTATGATAAACTAAGAACAATATAATCTTGAATATAAGCAAGTAGAGCAAAGTCATAAGCAATATATTGAAGTAGAACAAAGTCATATTCATAATATTGAAGAACAAAGATAATTAGAAAGCAATTAGAAGCACAATTAGAGAATTACCAAGAATCCTCTTGACAGATCCGGAAACCAATCGAAGATTGACTCCTTCTAGTTCTAATCCTATGTAGCTATGCTAATCTAGATATCTAATTGATGTGGTGGCTCTAATCTTGATCAGAGGCTTCTTCTAGAACAATGAATTAGGGTTGAGAGGCTCCCTCCTCCAGGGGCCAGGGGGTCTGGTTTTATAGTCCCTTCAAGTGAATATGGGCCGTTGGATCAAACCGACATAGATTGTATGGTTTAGATTCATCCTTTAGGTCGGTGGAGATCTCCCACGAAGCAGAGTCCTGATTGGACTCAGGAGGTGGGCGGGCGCCCAGGGGAACAGGGCGGGCGCCTTGCCTCTGGCCCCGTTTCGCCTCCGCTTCGGTCTCATGGCTTCTGGAGTCTTCTAGATGTAAGATAATTGCGCGGTACGTTAATATCTCTATGTAATCCCGACATGTGGGCCTTTCTTCCGTATTTCCTGATAACCCCCTGTAGAAATAGACAAACACCAAAACTCATGGAATTCTGTCAGATAAAACCCTAAGTCTAGATGTTGATTTCATTTGGATCCTTTTCTTTATTTATTTGATAATTAAATTTGATACTTAAGGACCGTCAACACTTGTATTATGTGGATTTATTATAGTAAATACCGTATGGCATCAATTGAGATTCATGACAATTATTTCTATCATCCTAAACAATCACTTGGTATGCCTTGTGGAGATGGCTCGCAATAATTGCTCCGGCCATAATGAGGTGCCGCCACCACCACCTCCTCCCCCACTTACGCCTGCTGAGCTCGTGGCAACTCTTGTTGAGGGCTAGAGGATGCTCAATGAAGCTATGCAAACCATGGCACAATAGAACCGGGGTGGTCGCCATGCCCGCTAAGGCGGAGAAGCGAATCAGTATAGCAATTTCAAGGATTTTCAGAACACCAAGCCACTGGTTTACATGGAGGCCTCTGAACCTCTAGAAGCTGATGAATGGCTCAACACCCTCGAGCAGAAGTTCTGCTTGCTGAGGGTGACTGAGGAGCTGAAGACAGAATATGCAGCACACCAATTGGAAGGCAAAGCAGGTGTTTTGTGGAGTCATTATAGGGCCAGCTTACCTACCAATGCTGTTGTAACCTGGGACCTGTTCAAAACTGCTTTTAGGGACACTTATATTCCGTAGGGTTTAATGCCCATCAAGCATACCGAGTTCATGAACTTAACTCAGGGCACCAAAAGTTGACTGAGTATCTTCATGCTTTCAATAACTTGTCTCGCTATGCTACTGAGTTTGTTGACACCGATGCTAAGAAGATTGCTAGTTTCAAGAGGGCACTTGGGCCCAAGCTGTCCAAGAATATGGCTGGTAACAAGAGTACCACCTTCAATGAGTTTGTAAGTGATGCTCCGACTCAGGAGAACTCTAATGCTATATATGCTGCATTCAAGAACCGCAAGAGCGCCTATGAAGTAGGTGCTTCGTAGTCTAAGGCTCTGGTGACAAGTAAGCTGGCCTATCACCCACCCAATGCTGTGACAAGGTACAGGCCACCGCAGAAGAAGTCAAACGTGAAGACAGGAGTTCGCAAGTCCTTCACAGTTGCTCTTCCCAGAGGTGGCACAGGTCGAGGGAGCTCCAAAACTCCTCCTGATAACCGTCCCTGCTTCAATTGCAGACAGGTTGGTCACAGGGCAAGGGATTGCCCTTATCCTAAGAAGACTTCTATAACTGGGGTTAATACTCGTACCGGCCGAGTGCACTATACCACCGTTGAAGAATCCCCGAAGGTGAAGTGGTTACGGCTGGTATGTTTCTTGTCAACCAACATCCCGCAGTTGTCTTGTTTGATTTCGGAGCTTCGCATTCTTTTATGAGTCAAGCATTCGCATTCTTTTATGGACAGCATGTAGTTGATCTTGACAAGGGAAAATTTTGCATTAGTGCTGCTGGTAATCAAATCTCTACAAATCAATTAGCGAGGGATGTACACATTGCCATTGAAGGGCGTAATTATTCAGCAAATCTGGTAATTTTGCCAGGCTTGGGGATAGATGTTATTCTAGGAATGAAGTGGATGAGTGACCATGGGGTGTTAATAGATACCTCAACAAGGGTAATCATGTTGAGGGAGCCTGATAGTAAAGAAGCTTTATTAGTCCAACTTCCTAGGAGTGACGACATCCGTCACGCTGCAAATGCTATCAGACCACTCACTGTGGTAAAGATTCCTGTAGTTTGTGAGTTTCCAAATGTTTTTCCAGAGGATCTGCCCTGGTTGCCTCCGGACAGAGACATAGATTTTAGAATTGATCTAATTTCGGGTACCGCACCTATCTCTAGAAGGCCATATCGAATGCCACCCAATGAACTGGCAGAATTGAAGAAGCAATTGCAAGAACTCCTAGAGAAAGGTCTTATTCAGCCTAGTTCTTCTCCCTGGGGTTGTCCAACTCTATTTGTCAAGAAGAAGGACAAGTCTCTCCGTATGTGTGTAGACTATCGTCCGCTAAATGTCATGACTATCAAAAACAAGTATCCCCTGCCGCGCATTGATATTGTATTCGATCAATTAGCCAAGGCTAAGGTATTCTCGAAGATTGATCTGAGATCCGGATATCATCAAATTAAGATTCGACCTGAAGTCGTTCCTAAAACGGCTTTCTCTACCAGGTATGGGTTGTATGAATATTTAGTCATGTCCTTTGGTGTGACTAATGCCCCTACTCATTTCATGTACCTGGTGAATTCGGTGTTCATTCCTGAACTGGATAAGTTTGTGGTGGTGTTCATCGATGACATATTGGTGTATTCTGAAAATGCCCAAGACCATGAGAAGCACCATCAGATTGTACTCACTAGATTGTGCGAACATCAGCTCTATGCCAAGTTCAGCAAGTGTGAGTTTTGGCTGAAGAAAGTGCCTTTTGTAGGCCATATTTTATCCGAAGATGGATTTTTTGTTGACCCATCAAAGGTGTAGGAGGTTCTAGACTGGAAAGCCCCGACTTCGGTGCATGAGGTTCGTGTGTTTAATCGGTCCAGCAGGATATTATCACAGCTTTATCCTGGACTTCTGCAAGATAGCTAAACCTATGACCATGCTGCTGCAAAAAGATGTGAAATTTGTGTGGTGTCAAGAGTGTGAAGCTGCTTTCACTGCTTTACGCCATTTACTGACCACTGCTCCTTGTAAAACCATTTGATGTCTTTTGTGATGCATCCAGCACTGGGTTAGGTTGTGTACTTATGCAAGAAGGCTGAGTCAGTGCTTATGCTTCTCGGCCGTTGAGGAAGCACGAAGTCAACTATCCGACTCATGATCTAGAGTTAGCAGCAGTTGTGCATGCATTGAAACTCTAGAGGCATTATCTGTTGGGTAATCTGTGTCACATTTATACAAACCATAAGAGCCTCAAATATATCTTCACTCAGGCTGAGCTAAAATGAGACAAAGAAGATGGTTGGAATTGATCAAGGATTATAACCTTGAAGTGCACTATCTTCCAGGCAAGGAAAATGTCATAGCAGATGCCCTTAGCCGAAAGCAACATGTTGGACCTCTCCTCGAGGAAGGTTTCAATTTATTCCATCCTGTGGTCTTACACAACATTCTAGTCAGTTGTTCCTTAGAGAGCCAAATTATAGAGCTACAAAAGACCGACCCTGGTATCTGTTGACACTAGCTAACACCACTTAGATACTAGGTTGTCATCCCCAACATGGTGCCAGAGTGTACAAAGGTATTTATAAATGTAAAGGCTCTCTAGAAAATAATCTATTCTATCCGCAAGCGCACAGATAAAACACCTCATTGTAGCATTTCACCAGGATAAGTATTCCAGGTATCGTTATTTATAATTTTGCTTAAGAGAACAAAGGGATGAAATTAAAATATGGACAAAATCTATCAAGGCATAGACTAGAGATAAACTTGCAAGAACATGATTACTAATGAGGAACTCGTCACACAGTCACTTACTTTGGTAGGGGGTAAACCATAAAGATAATGATAATGAATTATAAGTTCATGGGTAAATAACACAGCGATTAAAAAATAGACTACTCCTCATATATGTAGGTGACGTCGGATTAGCTAGAGAATGGATTCTAAGTTATCTACTATCTACTAAGTCATAATCTACTCTAGTTATCTACAAGATCATATATAGCATAAAAGACTCTTCATTCATGTATAAGGAACATTGCTAAAGTAAATCAGAGCATCGCAAGACTTACTTCGCAATACAAATTCTGCCTGTCCTATCGACGGAGGGTGGACTATATAAGAATCAACAAAGCTGTCACTATCTCGAACTACCACACAACCCGGCCAATAGGATACATTTCTAGGTAAATAACATCTAAGCACCACGCCCACATGTGATCTACCACTTAACTCCCTCACGTCAAGAGCTATGCGCTTTGCAAACTTACACATAAACTCATTATCAATCATAACTATATCAAATATAGAACTAGAGCAATCTAAGAACATAATAAATAGAGACATAAAGCAATTAGAACAAAGTATTAGAGAAAGATACGAATAATACCAATCTTTATTACCGAAGATCCGAATCCAGAGCGTAGTGCCCTACTTCTCTAATTGCTATCTAATCAAACCTCTAAACTTGAAGGATCAGGGAGTAGCTAATTCTAATTCTTTGTGGGAGAGAAGCTCTAAACCCTAACTTTGATGACTACTTCTGATAATGATTTCTCCTCTTCTCTTCTCTCCCCCAGGGGTGGAGAGGCCTTTGTCTTATAGTCCTTTCAAGTGAATTTGGGCCGTCGGATCAAACTGACATTGATCGCACAGTTTTCCTTGATCCTTTAGGTCGGTGGAACACGATCCAAGAGTTTGGTTCGGATTGGCCCCGAGACCTGGGCGGGCGCCCAAGGGGGAGGGCCGCCGCCCAGCCCCCGAGCCCGTCCGGTCTCCCGTTCGTTCCCATGGCTTCTGGACTCTTCTTGATTGAGGAAAATTGTGTGGCACGTAATTATCTCGTTGTAAACATGACATGTGGGCCTTCTCTCCATATTTTCTGATAACCCCCTACAGAAATAGATAAACACCAAAGCTCGTGGAATTCTATCAGATAAAACCCTAATTCTAGATTTTTGGTGCATATTGATCCTTTTCCATGTTTAATTGATGGTTAAATTTAGTACTTAAGGACCATCAACAAACTCCCCCAAGCTTTCCCTTTGCTTGTCCCTGAGCAAACAGCTAAACTCAGACAGATCAGGAGTTGCTTTGATGTTTTCTTTCCTGACAGGCACACATGCTTTTATATAAAAATTCTTCCAGATTAGGGTGAAGTGTCATGGAGCTTAGTACCTGCACCTAAGTCTTAAGTAATTGAAAGACAAAAGAATTATGTCAAGCACTATTCCTCCTGTCTATACTTCACCTTTGTTCCGGAGTTTTTCATAGGTTTTCAAAATAAAACTCAAAGTTCCCAGCAATGATTCTCTCAAGTCTCTCTATATGTGGTATTTGTGGATCCTTACCAAAATGTCACTTACCTATAGCTAATGGAATATTTAAGTGGATCTCATAGGAGTGAAAAACAGCTCATACATATGTTGTCTAATCGAGCAATGGATCCAAAGGAACTCAGCAGATAATTAAATCAAGGTATGCATGTGTGGTGGAGTAAATGATAGTGATGGTAAAAAATGTATAAGTGATAATAAAACTTACTTCTCATTGCTCCTCATATTGCTATCTCTCCTCTTCTTTGATCTTTGCTTTGGGAGAACATGGGCTATCTCTCTTTTTTTAGGTGGGTAATAGATACCCCTAATTCTACTGTTGGACACTTGTCCATTTTTTCCGCTCAAGTGGGCATCTTTGTACCCCTAATTCTACTCCAGACACTTGTCCATTTTTACCCCTCGTCTCACTCTTTTTCTTTCTTTGTCGAGGTTCCGGGCACTTGCCCCTTTTTATTTCCTCGCATATTTTTGCATAACCCATGTCTCTTCTGCATTGAATCTTTTTAGAGAGAGAATAACAATATTTGGGATAGTGAGTGATATATTTTTAGTAATTTTAATGAATGGTGATGGATGGTGTAGTAACTGTGTGCAAGTGAATATCTTAATTCAACCACATGAAAAGCTCCTAAGGGTCTACACAACTCGATCAAACTTAATGTGAATAGGTAAAAGATGTTATAGCAAGTATGGTTGTTGTAGGTAGTTTGTAATGCTAGGAACTCATCATGTGATTTGTAAGTTTTCAAAATAAATCTCCAGAACTTAGTGTAGTAGGAACAAGATAAAGAGCAGCTCAAACTTTATATTATGTCCTTCTCTTACCAAGACTTTAGTTTTATGCTTCCCATAGATAGTAATTTCAGTTTTAGTAATTCCTGGAAGAACTCTAATATAAAAGCTAGGTACTTGAAAGTAGGCAAACAGAGCAACTGTTCATCATTTCCATCATGTATTTTTTTAGTCTTTTTATTTTTTCTAGATATTAAACTTAACAGAAAAAATAAAGCACACTTATCTACACACTCTTTTTTATTTTGTTTTCATGTTTATAGAATGCAGTAAATTAAAGCAAGAAAATATTTATTGGGTTTTCTAAGTTTTTCTCTTTAAGTAAAACACTAAAATAGAAGAGAATAAATAAGAAGAACAAATAAAAACTTACTTGATAAATTGGGGAGGAACTCCCCCAACCTGGATGCGGATGTCGGTCTTACTCGATGTTCCAGAATCGCATCATGGTGGTGATGTTGTCATTCATTGTTGTGGTATCTTGCCTCAGTTCTTGTACTGCAGTGGCATGGTCCTGGTTCCATTTTTGTTGTTGTTCTAGGAGTCGTCCATGTTCTGCTTGCGTATTCTGGATGTCGAGGAGAGTGTTGTCGGTACGGGTGAAGAAAGCACCGGCCTCTTGGTAGTAGTCGTTCGTGAAAGCGTAGGAGGCGTCGGAGTATCGTCCTGCATCGAATTGGGGTGGAGGTCTGGATCATGAAGCTCCATATGGATCAGTGGAGTACCTGCCCGTATGAAAAGGCAGGTTTGTACACTGGTGATCTTGACTCTCCAGCCATGTCTCCTGTGTTGGCTCTTCTGGTTGCGCATGTCGAACCCATGGGTCTCGAAGGACTCGGGGGTTGTAGTCGTAATAATGCAGGAGCGCTGCTTCTTCTGGTCCGGGTTCAGCTCCATACTAGGTGCGTTCTCGATGGGTGGTCATCCTTTCAGATGCCACTCATTGTGGAGCTCACTGGTTTACCGGTGTCACTGCAATATCAATCAAAAAAAATTTGAACAACATACAGGTCAAGGTTCGGGTTAGGTAACTGAATCTTGCCTTTATTATCATATAGCATATACATTATGTTCCCCTCTTTCTTTAACATCTGAGCTTGTCTAAATGTGTCATAGCCATGATAAATTCTTAACTCATCTATGAATTCCAGTGATGAATTTTCTAGTAAATGAAGATTAGAGGCTAGACGAGTGATAAGTGAAGTACATCCTACTAGTCCCTGAAGACTAGGTATATACTATGCCAATGAGAAACCAAAAGTGTAACAGGTGAAGTGGGTACTTTATTTATAGCAGCATATAGAAGTTGCAAATCTCTTACTCTTACTTTTCTAATATCATCACGATAGAAAAAATTATACCCAAGCCATTTGTGGAACATCCTAAGAGTGGGGTGTTCCATGTCACTGGTTCGGGCTTGACTATAAAAATTATCTCTAGATATCTCTCTCCAGAACTGGTGTCTCTAAAAATTGGGTAGGTCGGAGTCAATGTTCAGGATGCATCTTGAAGAGAAACCAAGATGGTCGCTCAGTTCTCTCCAAGACAACATAATCTCCTGTTTGAACATCTGAAAAACAATTCCCCCCCTCATAATATTGTAAAGTGCAAAGAAATTCAAGGGTGAGAAGACGAGAACCCAGCTCAGTTATGTTCCAAAAATTTGTCCAACCTAACATGTGGAAAATTAAGTCGAATTCAGTATCCATACCTGTTTCTTGTAGCAAGATTGGATCAAGAGTAGGTGTGTGAATGAAATCTTTGTTCTTTAGTTGCTGGTAAACTTCCTTTTCCCTTCAGGTCGTCAGTCCAAGGTCCCCTATCTTGAAGAGGACCTTGACCTGATGATCAGATAAAGATGACGGAGCTTGTGTAGGCGTTGGGTCGACGCTCATCTCTGACGGGTGTGAGGAGTGTCGGGATGAACTCCTTGTACCTATGTTCTTGAGGGCCTTCCCTGCGTTCTTCACCTTCTTGAACATCCTGTAAACAAAAGTTGACAAAAACACAACTAGTGCAAAATGTGAGAGAAAATGTTAGTGGTCAGCTGTCCGGAATGTCTGTAGTCTAGGGGTTAGTCGTTCAAGACAATTTTTTATTTTGGCAGAACCTCCCCCTAAACAACTTTTACTTCCGCTTTGGACAGCGGGATCACTACTTACTAGGTGAAACTCACTCTCTCACTCAAAGACTACCAACTTGTTTCCCACTCTTCTCTTTCTCTCTACTCTCTTCTCACTTCACTACAAAAGCTCCTTCTCTGGAAACTGAAACTTGCGTGGTTTTCTAGAATGCTTGTGTGATGGAGATGGAGGCAGGAGGTGGCAATTTATAGGAGGAAGGAAGGGTAGGGCGGGCGCCCTCTATAGGTGGGCGGGCGCCCACTTGTGGTGCCCATCTTGGCCGCCCTTTCTCCAGTCCCTCCTTTGTTTAATTCTTACACAAAATAATAGATCATGGGTGGTGGTTGGTCGGTGGAAAAGTGCTGGTGAGTGGAGTTATGTTTGTGGATCAAATAATGTGATGGGATGTATGTGAGGTGTGGTGTATGACATGTGGGACCCAAGGAGTGTGGGTCATGCTTCTAGAAGGTTGCTATAATTAAATATAATGCAGGAAAATCTATGAGAATTGAAACTTACTTGAAATGATAATGGAAAATATTTTTGTGCCTCCACAATAATTAATAAATATGGGTTGTTACGAACCATAAATATTATTTATATGGGGCTTTTTATTATTATAATAATGCTATGAATAAATATGACAAATGCAAGAATTAATTATGCAAGAATTAATGATGCGGATAAATACCGATTTACCTCCTGGTGAGGGTTTGGGATTTTTAGGTCCCCCAAGCTGGACCTCCAAATCTTTTAATCTTCTGAATTACCTTCCTCCAGAGATGGTGTCTCCAGTGGTTCTTCATGAACTTCCTTCACTGTAGGGTCTCTCTCTGGTCTGGGCTTGAATGTGAAGTGTTCTTCTTTTCCGTTGATGTTGAACTTGATTTCTCTTTTCCCGACATCAATGTGAGCATTGGCAGTGCTCGGAAATGGCCTTCCAAGGATAATGGACACTTTTGAGTCAGGACTCATGTCCAATACCACGAAGTCTACTGGCACAAGGAAATCTCTGATCTTGACTAGAATGTTTTCGGCGATACCCAACGGGTGTCGAACTGATTGATCCGCTAGTTGCAGGCACATTGATGTTGGTTCTAGGGTCGTATGCTCAAGCTTTTTGTAGACTGATGCTGGCATCACACTGACACTTGCTCCAAGATCACAAAGTGCATTGTTGAAGTGTTGGTTTCCGATCGAGCAATCAATAGTGGGACATCCGGGATCCTTCTTCTTTCTTGGTGGTTTATTGAGGATGGCCGCACTACATTCTTGTGTCAGCTTGATAACCTCAGTAGTGGGCAGTGGTCTCTTCTTGTTAAGAATATCTCTGATGTACTTTGCGTATGTAGGTACCTGTATGGCATCAAGCAGAGGTATGTTCATATATAATTTCTGAATGACCTCTACAAACTTACCAAACTGCTCATCCGACTGCAGTCCTCTGTTTCTTCTGGGCAATGGCAAATAGTTGGTGTCGTAAAAATCTTTCCTCATTTCTCCAGTTCTTGGTGGTTGCAGCAGATCTTCTACTTCAACTGGGCTTTCTTATTCTATCACTGCTGGTTGCACTGGTGCTGATGTTCTTTGTTTCTCTTTTGGGTATGGGGGATCCCTGGTGGCTTTGCCTCCTCTAGAAGTTATATTCTTTACCTGCTCAATGTTAGTAGCAACAGGTAGTGCAGTAGCTAACTTTATTAATTTAAGCTCTACCCTTTTATTAAGAGTGTTTTGCTCATCAAAGGCAGTTAATAGAAAATCCATTTTATTGTGTATATCTTTTAGAGATGATTCATTTGTGTCTAGCCTTTGTTTAACTTCATCATTAATTTTGGTTTGTTGAGCAATTATCTCTTTTAATGAAAGTTGCTTGAAAGTATTACCTGAATTCATACCTTTGCTATTGGGTTGACTCGAGGTAGGCTGATATTTGTATGCTGTCTCAATGGCCCTTTGATCTTCTTTGAACTTGGCCCTCTGGTCAATCCAATGGAGCAAATTTTCCATCTTGGTTGATAGTGCATTTACTTCTTCTGGTATTTCTTCAGTTTGATGACATTTGAAAGGATCAAGATGCCTAAGAGGGGGGGGGTGAATTGGGCTTCTCTAAAAATTTAAGCAACCTATAAGCTCCAATTCAACCCCTTGTGCCTAGTGTGACCTAGAGAGCTACCGGATAAAAAGTTTTGCAACCTAGTTCCAATCCTATTCTAGCATGGCAATTCTAAGAATGTAAAAGCACAAAGTAAATGCTAGAATGTAAAGGAGTAGTGGAAGAAAATGCAAGGCGATGTTTTGCCGAGGTATCGAAGAGTCGCCACTCTCCACTAGTCCTCGTTGGAGCACCCGCGCAAGGGTCTTGCTCCCCCTTGGTCCACGCAAGGACCAAGTGCTCTCTACGGGCTGATTCTTTGACACTCCGTCGTGGTCTTCTTGCCTCCAATCACCACCGAACCGTCTAGGTGATGGCGATCACCAAGAGTAACAAGCAAAGAACTCTCACTTGACCCAAACAAGGCTCTAGAGAGTGGTGGATGCACACTTGACTCTTGGAACTCACTAGACAAGGATTCTCTCAAGAAATCACTCAAATCTCTATCCTCTCTAGGCTCTTGCTACTCTCTTGCTCCACAACAAGTTTCTCTGATGTTCATATGGGCAAGAGACCTCTCATTGACGAGGTGGAGGAGTATAAATACTATCCACGAAGTCCAAAGGTTAGCCAACCGTTTTCCACTGAAAATGGGGTCACCGGACGCACATTATGTTGCACCGGACGCACTGCACCGAGCGTCCGGTGCTTCATAACGGCTAACTGTACTTGCTTCTGACAGGTCACCGGACGCTAACTTCCAGCGTCCGGTGCACCGTCCGGTGCTCGGGGAAGATTTACATGCTCCCTGCGCAAGGGACCGGACGCTACTCGGTGCTCGGGGAAGGTTTGCAACCTCCCTGGGTATGGGACCGGACGCTGCCCGGTGAGTCCGGTGCCAGCGTCCGGTGCTTAACCCTAAGCACGACACTGTTCCAACGGCTAAGGACCTCACCGGACGCACTCACAGAGCGTCCGGTGCAGCGTCCGGTGCCCCTTTGGGCACCCAAACTTCGTCGAAACACGATCGCTCCAAAATGAAGTTTGTTCCTCTCGATCTAAGAACTATCTCTGAGCTGCCTAGTGCTAGGTTTACCAAGTGTGCACCACACCTAAACCTAAAGCCTTGCCTAAGTCAAGCTACTAGATCAAAGCCCCTCTTAATAGTACGATCAAAGGAAAACAAAGTCCTAAACTACTCTAAGTGCCCTTCTTCACCATATGGCACTCAGTCCTAGTCTAGTCTTGATGATGTCCATCCATCCTTTGAAAACCAAAATGATTTCCACTATTAAGTAGGCATGTACGTCCCTGTCCATCGAGTACCTATTTACCATGACCTTACTTATGACTTTGCCTCTACAAAACACACGTTAGTCATAGTAATCAACAATGTCATTAATCACCGAAATCACTAGGGGCCTAGATGCTCTTTCAATCTCCCCCTTTTTGGTGATTGATGACAACCTCTAGTATGAAAAGAGTTGAGGTTTTCAAAATGACTTGGTTTCAATAAGCATGTTACAATAAGAGCAAAGGGATTAGTCATGCTTATATCAACCATGTCCAATATCCTGCATCCAAATATGTGAGTGGTATACGACAGGATATAAACACAAGGTTCATAAGTACATCGGAGTAAAATGCGGAAGCAAAGGTAATATGAGCCAAAGTACATGACATTAAGATATCACATTAAGCTCAAGTCATGTCTCACAACCATAGTATCTCACACAAGTGCAATGCATAAACATAAACATGATGCATGATAAAGTAGCACACATAAAAAGGATCTCAAAAGAATTAACGCCCTCTCTAGCTCCCCCTAACTCCTAACTCTCATACGCACTCTCTCCCCCTTTGGCATCAAGCGCCAAAAAACCTAAGAAGACGGAGGAGGCGGTGGAGCAGTGGAAT
Source organism: Sorghum bicolor (assembly GCF_000003195.3). Classification (NCBI taxonomy): domain Eukaryota; kingdom Viridiplantae; phylum Streptophyta; class Magnoliopsida; order Poales; family Poaceae; genus Sorghum; species Sorghum bicolor. The sequence goes on from NC_012873.2 coordinate 36,743,390, forward strand.
CCCTCGGCACGGCCTCGAAGTGAGCTGCATCGTGTGAACCGTCGGCCATCGAGGCAGAGGAGGTGGAGTGACCCTCTGAAGCTACACGTGCTTGCGAAGCGGTCCGGGTCTGCTCTGTAGGTGCGGGAGCTATCACTGGTTGTGCTGACTGCTCGAGTCCTGCTGACGAAGCTGGCACGGACTCGGTCGCTGTAGCTGAAGTCTCTGGCACTGTAGACGAAGGTGCTAGCTGCTCAGACGACGCTACGGATGAATACAGACGCTCAGTGGTGTTGACTGGCACCGTAAAGGTGGCTGGAGCCTGCAGAGGTGGAGGCGTAGGGTCACCAGTCAGAGCACTGTAGGAGAAGCTGAGGTGCGGGTCTGTCGACGTGTCCAACACAAGCTGAGACGCTGACACTGACTGAGGTGTGAAACTAGAGCGGAGAGGTGTAAACTGTGGTACCTACTCAAAGCCAGGCGAGATAGCACCCTGGGAGACCTGGTGCTGAGGCGTCGAGAATGGCTGACTCTGAGCGGGTAGCTAGAGAGGCTGCTGTGACCGGCTCTGAGTCTGAGGTGCTGGAGAGGGTGGCCTGACAGTCGAAGTGCCTGGGAGCTGAATCTGCGAAAGCTGAATCCCTGAGGCGCCAATGAGAGCGGCCATCATCGCTGTCTGCTGGGCCTGGAATGCAAGCTGCTGCTCCTGAAAGGTGAGAAGCTGTCGCTGGAGCTCATCCTGCCTGGCCTGCATGGCTGCATTGATGGCAGCCTGGTCCCTGTCTCTCCTCGCCTGCTCCTCAACTGCACGGTGCTGATCTGCCCTCATACCCTCTAAAATAGCAAGTAAAGCTGGGTCTGAAGCAGTAGAAGAGCCCCCTGCCTCGTGGTCGTGTGCTCTAGGAGGGAGGTCTGACACTGGCAGCTGATAGTCATCATCCGAGCTGTCTGAGGCGAAGTCAAACTCTCCCTCTGCCTCTGCATCTGCGAAAGCCCCAATGGCTATGTCCTACTGCTCCTCCATCCCTGGTACTGCTGCTGTACTGCGAGTGCCCCTAGGAGAAGGTGGGGGCACCGGTCCACGTGGTGCACGAGGAGGTGGAGTAGCTCGGAGGTCGTGGTGTGCTCGCAGCATCTGCCTGGGGTCGTAGTGGGGGAAGACGGTGTCTGACTCTGTCAACTCCCTCTGCAAGTGAGCTGGCAGGGGTAGTGGCCTGGCACAGAGAATAAGCAAGGTGATCCAATGTGCATACAGCAACTGACGCCGTCCCTTGAAGCTCTCTGAGATGGTGTCCTCGATCTCTGAGACGATCAGATCCCGCAAGTCAAACTGCGTCTGTGAGATGAGGTGAGCAACAAGCCTCTGCTGGATACGAGTGAATCCATCTCTGTAGCCTGTCCTAGGGAGAAGAGTCTTCCTCAACACAAAGTCGAGGATTCTAGCTAGTCGTGTCATGTCTCCCACTGTCCGGCTGGAGCCCTCTCCAAACGGTGGATGGAAACAAGGAGCCACGAAGTCAACCGGTGGTATCTCACCACCATGAGGACGACGAGGAGGCTCAACGTTCCCGTAGCACAACTGGTGAATCCTGGAGGAGTAAGCTCGCAGCCCAAGCACCTCTCTGGCCCTCTGTGCTATCACTCTGTAGTCTGTGCCTGCCAGAGCGTAGTGGATGTAGCTATGATCTGGAGAGACCCATACTGACGCGTAGAACTCTCTGACCCACTGCTCACAGTACGTACCAGGGAGAGCTAGTAACTCTGGGAGGCCGTGGAGGTAGGTGAAGTACTGATGAATATCTGCCCCAACCACGTTCCCGAGTATCTCAAGGTCAATAACTCGGTGCTCCCTGAACTGAGACTGAGAGTGAACCAGTGCCTCGTAGACGTCCCCCTGGACGACTGTGTAGAACCTGGCACCAGCTGCCTAGTAGCTGGGAACCAGTGCTCCCTAGCAGCTGGGAAACAAGTAGGAAACGGGACAAAGCGTAGCTGCTGGATCTCCCGGGCTGACACTAGGGTGAGATCCCTGTGGATCCTGACTGGCCTCTGTCATGAAGCTGGAGTGCCTCTGGCTGGTGTGGCACGAGCAGTGGAGGTAGACTGGCCTGGCGTACCAGTCCGAGGAGTGGCCTGGGTACGTGCACGAGTCGACCTCCTGAGGGGCTGCTCCTGTGCCTCTGCTGGATCCTCTGCCTAGGCCACTGCCTCTGTGTCTGGATCCTCCTGAGCTGGCTCTCTGACGTTGATCCTGACACGCTGCCCTCCTAGCATGATGGTGCCTGGTGGTGATCCATGTCGAGCCTCGGCCTCAAGTACTGCATGCCTCTGACGTGGCGTGAGATCTGCCCCGATCCTCAGGGCACCTGACCGTCCACCCCTCTCAGCTGCCTCTGCTGCTGCTGCAACTGCCTCTGCCACCTCTGCCTCTTTGTCGCTGGCCTTGCGCTTCTTGGTGGCCAACTTCTTTCCCTTGCCCTTCTCTGCCGCTAACAGGCGACAGGGAGGATCACCTCCACCATCACCCCCTGGGGAACCCCCTGCGCTGGCTGCCGGTCCACTGACATTCTTGCAACGTGCCATTGCAAGAACCACTGACTGATCGAACAGCCGATAAACAACCAACTGACAATGGAGAATAACGCGCTGCAGAGAATAGACAAGATAGGGTATATATAAGGAATCATAATAGCTAGAGGTGAGAAAACCCTATAGATCACAAGATTAGATAAAGAACGAGCGCGAACGACTTACGATCCAAGGACGAGACGCGTTCCGAATAAGATGTCACGATCGAAGACAGCCGGAGACAACGAATCCTCTCCTCAAGGTGCTATGTAGGGTAAACTAAAGCAAACATCGTCAAAAACAATATTTAACCTCGTTTAGGCATAAAAACAAACACCTTAGGGGCATAGTTCAGGTAACTCACCCACTCACTTGAATCTCATCGAGATTTGGAGATCCACGCGAAGAGAAAAGAGAGGAGAAGATTCGGGGGCAATTTGGGGGTGGATCTGGCGCGAGCGCGAGGTCAAGGGCCGCCGGAACGGCGGCGGCGGGATCGCGGAGTTAGGGCACGGGGGTGGCTCAGGCGAAGGCTGGAGACGAAATAGAAAACCGCCCGCGAAACCCCTTGATCGCGGGCTTTATGCGCCCGCCGCGGGGTCACCGGATGCTCTTAATGTGGCACCAGACGCGTCTGGTGACCACCGGACTCATGCGTAGAGAAGATTGCAAAACGGCATCGCACCGGACGATAGCCACCGGACGCTGGCTTTAGCGTCCGGTGCCTTCAGCACGCGTGGTGAGCACCGGATGCAAGTCACCGGACGCTGCAGGGACACTATTCCTACGTCCGGTGAGTGCAGTCTGGCACACTCACCGCACCGGACGCACCGAGACAGCGTCCGGTGCTCCTCTGAGCACTTTTTCAACTTAGCACAACGTCCGACTTTGACCCAACCAAGTTCCATCTTCAATAACACACAAATAAACACCAAATGGAACTGGTATGGGTGACTTCTCTCAAACTCTCAAATTTTCACAAATATTTAGCCATAGGCTTAATAGTTTTTATGAAAATAATTTGAGAAATCACCAAGGAGCATCATATGGCCGTAAAGCTAGGGGTTTGAATCATGAAGAGCTTTGAATACTCCCCCTATCTATGGACGAACACAGCGGATGCTCAAAGAATAACCGAAAAGAAACGGTCAACTAACAAGCATGCACATGATATGAGGAGATGCAATACTTGAAAGTCAACTAATGCTAGTCAAGTTTGATCCAAGGTTAAGCTTTTTCACAAACACAAGGGGGTTATCTTGACCATGTTAGACAAGCCCTATATGCAAGTTTTGTATTTTAGTTTTAGTATGCATGAAATTGTTGATGGTCCTTAATGCTCATATTTAACCATCAACTAATCATGGAAAAGGATCTAAATGGAACCAACACCTAGACTTATTGTTTTATCTGACAGAATTCCACAAGTTTTGGTGTTTGTCTATTTCTGCAGGGGGTTATCAGGAAATACGGAAGAAAGGCCCACACGTTGGGTTTACATAGAGATATTAACGTGTCGCGCAATTTTCTATCATCTAGAAGACTCCAGAAGCCACGGGAACAAACGGGAAGGCAATCGGGCTCGGAGGTAGGGCGCCCGCCCAACTCTCCTGGGCGCCCGCCCAGCTACAGTGTCCAATTCGGACACGTTTTGCGGATCGTGCTCCACCGACCTAAAGGATCAAGGAAAACCGTGCGATTAATGTCGGTTTGATCCGACGGCCCAGATTCATCTGAAAAGACTATATAAGCAAGGCCCCCTGGCCCCTGGAGATCATACCTCTTCTACAAAATCAAAGCTAGGGTTTCAATTCTTCATCCAAGTAGAGAGGATCCCTGTAGTTCTTCTAGTTCTACCTCTAGTTCATCTAGATCTAGTTCTAGTTCATCTAGTTCTAGTTCAAGTTCCTCTAGTTCTTGTTCTAGTTAGTTCTAGTTGTAATCTAGAAAATCGGGAGAGAGAAGAGGAGAGCGGAGGAGGAGCCGGGTCTGTCGGATCTTCCTCAACATTATACTTTTGCAGCAACTGGTTCGTCCTTCATCGTTCTCTAGGTTCTTCAATTCATAATTCCTGAGTTCTCTAATTACTTTTATTTACATTCAAGTTATTTATTGGATTCCCGCTTGCATCAAGTGCTCTAGTCTTTATAACGCTAGAGTAGTAATTAATAGATTAGACGTGGTGTTTAGTCTTGCAATTACCTGGAATTGCACCCAATCCTGCGGATTGTTGTGGTAGCCTTAGGGTAGTGACAGCCCTAACGGTCGACGTATTCCACCACGTTCGGATCGGTGTTTGTAGGACCGTAGTCAGACCTTCCTAACCCCCTTCTCATCTCTTTCTGTGGTTAGTGCTCTGATGTCCCGATATAGATAATCTTGAAGTAATTCTTGATTCTTAGATCAACTAGAGAACTCTCAGGAAACTTCCTCTCTTCCCACCAAAAATAATTATATAGTTATCCTTGGGCGATCTTGGATCTTAATTAGTACACTCACGTTCTCTGTGGAAAATCGATACTCTGGAATACTCCCGGGTGAAGGCTACATCGGTATCCGTGTGCTTGCGGATTTTTCTGTTTGCGTTTAAAATACTTAACAGAAATGTAGAGCAAAAGTTATTTACAAGATTCAACACACAACTTTTATCTTTTAGTGAAGTTAGAGAGGTCAAGCACATTAAGTTCATTTCTCAACATACAAAACCTAGCTTCATCTAAGGGTTTTTTGAAGATATCCGCCAATTGATTTTCCGTTCCCACATTCTCTAGTGATATGTCACCTTTAGCAACATGATCCCTAAGGAAGTGGTGGCGGATGTCAATATGTATTGTGCGGGTGTGTTGAACCGGGTTGTTTGCAAGTTTTACGGCACTTTCATTGTCACACAACAAAGGTACTTTGTCTAGTACTACTTCATAGTCTAGCAAAGTTTGTTTCATGTAGAGTATTTGTGCACAACAAGCACCGGCGGCAATGTATTCCGCCTCGGCCGTTGACAAGGCAACACTATTTTGTTTCTTTGACATCCAAGAGACAAGTGATCTACCTAGGAAGTGGCACCCTCCGGATGTGCTTTTTCTATCAATCCGGCACCCGGCATAATCCGAATCGGAATAGCCTACAAGTTGGAATCTTGCACCTTTGGGATACCACAAACCTAGGCAAGGTGTGTATTTTAGATACCTAAGAATTCTCTTAACCGCAATCAAGTGAGATTCCATAGGCATTGCTTGATATCTAGCACACATACATACACTAAACATGATATCGGGCCTAGATGCTGTGAGGTAGAGTAGACTTCCTATCATGGAGCGATAGAGAGTCTTGTCAATTGGGTTACCTCCCTCATCCAAGTCGAGATGCCCATTTGATGCCATGGGAGTCTTGATTGGCTTGCAATCCACCATCTTGAATCTCTTGAGAAGATCTTGAGTGTACTTCTCTTGAGAGATGAAGACTCCTTCCTTCATTTGCTTGACTTGAAATCCTAGGAAGACGGATAGCTCGCCAATCATGGACATCTCAAACTCCTTGGACATCAAATAACCAAATTCCTTGCAAAAATCTTCATTAGTAGAGCCAAAAATAATATCATCAACATAAACTTGGCAAATGAAGATTTCCCCATTCATTTTCTCGGTGAAGAGTGTTGTGTCAACTTTCCCAATCTTGAAGCCCTTCTCAATGAGGAAGTCCCTAAGCCTCTCATACCAAGCTCTAGGAGCTTGCTTGAGACCATAGAGAGCCTTGGACAACCGGTAGACATGCTTGGGGTACCTAGGGTCTTGAAAACCGGGGGGCTGCTCAACATAGACAAGCTCATTAATATATCCATTCAAAAAAGCACTTTTCACATCCATTTGAAATAACTTGATATCATGACTAGATGCATATGCAAGTAGGATACGGATTGCTTCAAGTCTTGCCACCGGTGCAAAGGTTTCACCGAAGTCAAGACCTTCCACTTGTGAAAAGCCTTTAGCCACGAGCCTTGCCTTGTTGCGCACCACTTTGCCTTGATCATCCATCTTGTTCCGGAAGACCCACTTTGTTCCAATCACTCTTGCATCTTTGGGTCGCTCTTCAAGTGTCCATACTTGGTTGCGAGAGAAGTTGTTCAACTCCTCTTGCATGGCCATGATCTAATCTGCATCACGAAGAGCTTCCTCTATGGTCCTTGGTTCATCTTCAAGAGACACAAAAGCGTGATGTTCAATAAATAAAGCATGTCTAGAACGAGTAGTTACACCACGTGATGGACTCCCGATGATGAGATCTTGAGAGTGATCTTGGAGGAGATGAGATGTTCTTCTTGGCGCCACTTGAGGGATTGGTTGGGGAGCATCAACATCTTGTGCTTGTGCCACCGCTTGCTCATGAGTGACTTGGGTGTCTTCATGAGCATCTCTCACATCCTTGTCTTCATCTTGTGGTACATGTGAGGTGGATGGTGGCTCAATGACTTGCACATCATCGTCATCTTCTTTTGGCTTGATGTCTCCCACCGGCATGTTCTTCATGGCATCCCTCAATGGTTCACCACCTACATCATCAAGATTATCACTTGCTCCTTGGGAGCCATTAGTTTCATCAAATTGAACATCAAATGTTTCTTCAACCATGTTTGTGGCATGGTTAAAGACCCTATATGCCTTGGACTTTGATGAATAGCCAACCAAGTAGCCAATGTCACATCTTCTTTGGAACTGTCCCAAGTGTTGGCGCTTCTTGTAGATGTAGCATTTGCATCCAAACACTCTAAAGAATGAGACATCGGGCTTCTTCCCATTGAGCAACTCATATGGTGTCTTCTCTAGGAACTTGTGAGGAAAGAGCCGGTTTGAAGCATAGCATGCGGTGTTGATTGCCTCGGCCCACATCTTCTCCGAAGTGTTGTATTCATCTAACATTGTTCTTGCCAAGGTGATCAATGTCCGGTTCTTTCTTTCTACAACCCCATTTTGTTGTGGTGTTTATGTTGAGGAGAACTCATGCTTGATTTCCACTTCATCACAATATTCTTCAATGTTGGTGTTGTCAAACACTTTGCCATTGTCACTTCTAATCTTCTTGATCTTGACATCAAATTGATTTTGAGCATTCTTTGCAAACTTTTTGAATATTGATGCAACTTCGGCCTTGTCTTGCAAGAAGAATGTCCAAGTGTACCGAGAGAAATCATCAACTATGACCAAACAATATTTATTGCCTCCAAGACTAGCATATGTGGTTGGTCCAAATAGATCCATGTAAAGTAGCTCAAGCACTCTTGAAGTAGAGAGATAGGCCTTGGTTGGATGAGTGTTTGCAACTTGTTTGCCGGCTTGACATGCACTACAAAGCTTGTCCTTCTCAAATGTCACATCCTTCAAGCCTCTAATCAATTCTTTCTTCATCAACTTCTTGAGTGTGCCCATTCCAACATGTGCTAACCTTCTATGCCACAACCACCCAAGTGAAGTCTTGGTGAATAAGCAAGTCTTGACATCAACTTCATCGGATGAGAAATCAACTACATATAGGTTGTTGTGTCGGAAGCCTTTGAATATCACTTCATTGTCATCTTCCTTGGTCATAATCACTTCCTTCTTCTTGAATAAGCATTCAAATCCAAGATCACGAAGTTGTCCAACCGAGAGCAAGTTGAAACTCAATGATTGCACATAGAGCACATTGGTGATGGAGTTGTCATTTGATATAGCAACCTTTCCTAACCCCTTGACCTTGCCTTTTGAATTGTCACCAAATGTGATCTTCTCTTGGTTGTCAACATCTTCATCAAGAGAGGTGAACATCCGGGGATCTCCGGTCATATGTCGAGTGCACCCACTATCAATTACCCAATGTGATCCACCGGTCTTGTAGTTCACCTACACACAAGAGATCAAGCCTAAGATTTAGGGACCCACATTTGCTTAGGCCCCTTGACCTTCTCTACTAGTTGCTTTGGCACCCAAATCTTCTTTGGCCTTTGCTTGTTGGGAGGCCCCATGAAGCTAACATTGACCTTGCCACACTTGTCTTTCCTTACAATGTAGTGAGCGTTGAAGGCAAATGGTCTAGCATGCTTGGGCAAGGGTGGTGGTAGTGGTGCCTTACACTCATGAGCAAAGTGTCCTTCTTGACCACACTCAAAGCATCTCTTTGGCTTTAGCTTGCTTGGTTGATCTTGAGTGGCTAGTGACTTGAAGAGCTTTGTTTGATGAGCCTTGTAGCCAATCCCACTCTTGTCCATCTTCATGACGGTGTTCATGAAAAGCTCACTTTGAAGGTCCTTCCCCTTTGTGAACTTTGCTAACCCCATGGTTAGATGTTCCTTCTCTTTCTTGAGCTTGTTGTTCTCTTGAGTTAGCTTTTTGATGATTGGGTCATTGTTGCTAGCTAACTCATCCAAGATGAATGTCTCATCCTCTTCTTGCTTGTCATACATCAAACCAAGCTTGATATATTGATTTTCTTCCATGAGCAACTTGTTCTCATATGCAAACTTCTTGTCTTGATCAAGTGACTCAATCACAATGGTCTTGTGCTTGGCTTGGTCTTGCAACTCTTTCTTGAGCATGACAATTTCATCCTTGAGCTTGATAGTGTCCTCATAACTCTCGGCCACCACCACTTTCTTGCCCTTGCAGTCAACACATTTGCTTGTGCTCTCCACAAGTAAGTCATCACAAGATGTGGCTACATCAAGCTTAGCAACATGGTTAGTAGCAACATGTGTTTCATCAATTGCAAGTTCATAAGCAATCTCAAGGTTGTCATAGTTTGCTTTTAGAGTTGTTAGCTCTTCTTTCATTGCTCTATATCTAGTGATAAGCTCATCACGAACACTCTCAAGTTTATCATGTTTTTCTTTGAGCTCTTTTAGAGAGAGTTTGAGCTCCTTGAGCTTAGTGGTCATGATCTCATTTTGGTCTCTAAGCTCATCACTAGACTTAAGTTTTGCTAGAAGTGTTTCATTTTCAAGTTCAAGCTTTTCATTTTCACTTCTAGATTTTCTTATGACTTTTGTGTACTTGTTAAGCAATTTTACAAGTTCATCATAAGAGGGTGATTCATATTCACTATCACTTTCACAACTCTCATCCTCACTTTGTACCTTACGGTCACCCTTAGCCATGAGGCATAGGTGTGTAGAGGATGTAGATGGTGGTGAAGATGATGGTGATGGAGCATCGATGGCAATGGCGGCAACCTTCTCATCATCATTTTCATTGCTGGAGGAGTCACCACTTGAGCTCTCAATGTCGGTGAGCCAATCACCAACAATGTAAGCCTTGCCATTCTTCTTCTTGTAGTGCTCCTTCTTCTTGCCACCTTTCTTCTTGTATTGCTTCTTGTCATTCTTCTCATCATCACTTGAGTCATCTTGCTCTTTGTTCTTCTTCTTTGTACATGTCCTTCTTAGGCTTTGGACATTGATGAGCAAGATGACCAAGCTCACCACAATTGTAGCAATCCATCTCAGAGATGGGCTTCCTCTTGCTACTTGTGAAGAACTTCTTCTTCTTGGAGTCAAAGTTGACTCCATTCTTGTTGAGCTTCTTCAACATCTTAGTGGTTCTTCTCATCAAGAGGGCAATAGATGCATCATCATCACTTGAAGTTGATGACTCAACTTCAATCTTCTTGGCTTTGCCCTTGTGAGAAGCTTTGAGAGCCAAGTCCTTCTTTTCTTTCTTGGCCGATGAGGAGCCATCTTGGGGGTTCATGTGCATGTACATCTCATGAGCATTGATCTTCCCCAATATGGCGGTTGGTGTAGCGGTAGAGAGATCGCCTTGATGAAGTACCATTACTATGTGCCCATATTTCTCAAAGGGAAGCACACATAGTATTTTCCTTGCTACATCCGCCGCACTCATTTGAGTGAGCCCAAGTCCATTAATCTCCTCTACAATGACATTCAAGCGAGAATACATTTCATTAGCATTTCTTTAGGAAGCATCTCAAATGTATTAAGCTTGTTCATCACTAGGTGATAGCGTTCCTCGCGTTCACTCTTTGATCCCTCATGGAGCGCACAAAGTTCCTTCCAAAGTTCATGGGCGGTTTTGTGGCTCCGAACGCGGTTGAACACCTCTTTGCAAAGGCCTCTAAAGATGTGGTTTTTGGCCTTCGCATTCCACTTCTCGTTTTCTTGCTCTTGTGGAGTAAGAGCGGTGTCCTTTGCCGGAGTGGTAACCCCTTCAGTTGCGGCTTTTAGGCACTTTATATCGCATGCCTCAAAGTATGACTCCATCCGTATTTTCCAATACGGGAAGTCATCCTCATCGAATATGGGTGGCGGTCCATCCCCGTTAGACATCTTTCTCTAGGTGGTGAAGCCTAAATAATGAGCACTAGGCTCTGATACCAATTGAAAGGATCAAGATGCCCAAGAGGGGGGGGGTGAATTGGGCTTCTCTAAAAATTTAAGCAACCTATAAGCTCCAATTCAACCCCTTGCGCCTAGTGTGACCTAGAGAGCTACCGGATAAAAAGTTTTACAACCTAGTTCCAATCCTATTCTAGCATGGCAATTCTAAGAATGTAAAAGCACAAAGTAAATGCTAGAATGTAAAGGAGTAGTGAAAGAAAATGCTCGGCGATGTTTTGCCGAGGTATGAGAGAGTCACCACTCTCCACTAGTCCTCGTAGGAGCACCCGCGCAAGGGTCTTGCTCCCCCTTGGTCCGCGCAAGGACCAAGTGCTCTCTACGGGCTGATTCTTCGACACTCCGTCACGGTGAATCGCCCAAAACCGCTCACAAGCTTGACACGAGCCACCCACAAGAACTCCGGGCAGTCTTCGTGCCTCCAATCACCACCGAACCGTCTAGGTGATGGCGATCACCAAGAGTATCAAGCAACGAACTCTCACTTGACCTAAACAAGGCTCTAGATAGTGGTGGATGCACACTTGACACTTGGAACTCACTAGAGAAGGATTCTCTAAAGAAATCACTCAAATCTCAATCCTCTCTAGGCTCTTGCTACTCTCTTGCTCCACAACAAGTTTCTCTGATGTTCAAATGGGCAAGAGACCTCTCATGGATGAGGTGGAGGACTATAAATACTATCCACGAAGTCCAAAGGTCAGCCAACCGTTTTCCACTGAAAACGGGGTCACCAGACGCACATTATGTTGCACCGGACGCACTGCACCGAGCGTCCGGTGCTTCATAGCGGCTAACTGTACTTGCTTCTGATAGGTCACCGGATGCTAACTTCCAGCGTCCGGTGCACCGTCCGGTGCTCGGGGAAGATTTACATGCTCCCTGCGCATGGGACCGGACGCTACCCGGTGCGTCCGGTGCTAGCGTCCGGTGCTCGGGGAAGGTTTGCAACCTCCCTGGGTATGGGACCGGACGCTGCCCGGTGAGTCCGGTGCCAGCGTCCAGTGCTTAACCCTAAGCACGGCACTGTTCCAACGGCTAAGGACCTCACCGGACGCACTCACAGAGCGTCCGTTGCAGCGTCCGGTGCCCCTTTTGGGCACCCAAACTTCGTCAAAATGCGATCGCTCCAAAACGAAGTTTGTTCCTCTCGATCTAAGGACTATCTCTGAGCTGCCTAGTGCTAGGTTTACCAAGTGTGCACCACACCTAAACCTAAAGCCTTGCCTAAGTCAAGCTACAAGATCAAAGCCCCTCTTAATAGTACGGTCAAAGGAAAACAAAATCCTAAACTACTCTAAGTGCCTTTCTTCACCATATGGCACTCAGACCTAGTCTAGTCTTGACGATGTCCATCCATCCTTTGAAAACTGAAACGATTTCCACTATTAAGTAGGCATGTACGTCCCTGTCCATCGAGTACCTATTTACCATGACCTTACTTATGACTTTGCCTCTGCAAAACACACGTTAGTCACAGTAATCAACTGAATGGTCCAAATGGCTAGAGGGGGGTGAATAGCCTATTCAAAAATTCTACAAACTTCACTAAGCAAGCGAGTTAGTAAAATAAATGGCAAAGCAATTCTAGCACTAGCTCAACTAAGCTATGCAAGCCACCTATACAAACTAGTACAAGGCCGAACACTAAAGCACAACAACAAGAGAAGGCTAGTTACACTCCTAAACAATTTAACTAAACTAAACAAGCAAAACAACTAGCTAGGTATACAAGTAAGTAAAGGAGTGAAGAGTGATTGTTATACCAACGTTTTAGAGTAGAGATATATCCAACCAATCACTCACAATCACAAGAGAATCCTCGGCAACAGATGACATAAGATTTTTTACCGAGGTTCACTTGCTTCCCGGCAAGCTACTCCTCATTGTGGCGATACACCCACTTGATGGATCACGAGCTAATTCGCAATCCAAAGCCAAAACCTCAGTGGGTGCCACACATCCACTCACAAGATGGGGATCCTCCAAGCCACGAGCAATCCACTAGAGTAGCCAATTGCGATCTCCCGTGGGGAAGGCTCAAGAACCCCTCACAAAACACTTGGTGAGGCTCGAAACAATCTCCAATCACGAGCTCAACACCACCGCTGCTCCAAGCCGTCTAGGGCATCGGGGAACACCCAAGAGTAACAAGAAATCCGCAGCAAACTCAAGAATCAAGTGCCACTGAATGCAACTCTCAAAGCAATACACTTGAATCTCACTCAATCTCACTAGGATGAGCAATCAAGCAAGGAGATGAGTGGAGGGAGTGTTCTCTAGCTCCAAGTATGACTCAAGTATTCAAAAGTGCAAGAGTGAACCTCCCAAAGCCGGCCACCAACTATTTATAAGCCCCCTCAAAGAAACTAGCCGTTGGCTACTTTCACTGGGCTGAAAATGGGGGCACCGGACTCACTGCAGGGAGCCACCGGACGCTGGAACAGTGCGTCCGGTGCTCCAGAAACAGTCATGTGTCCCTACTTGAATCTCGCACGTTGATCTCTAACGGTCACCTGCGGACCACCGGACGCTACCAAGTGGGCACCGGATGCGTCCGGTACTCACCGGTCTCGTGCGCAGAGAGTTTGTCAAAAACGCAGGATCACCGGACGCAACCACCGGACGCACGTCGGCACCGGACGCTTACTCAGAGAACACCGTAAAAGCTCAGGGACACCGGACGCACCAACAGCGTTCGGTCAGCGTCCGATGCTGATCGTCCGGTGCACAGCTCTCAGCAACTGAGAGCGCACCGGACGCTCCGGGGTAGCGTCCGGTGCCTCAGAACCGAGCGTCCGGTGAGTTTTCAGTTAGAAACTTTCTACTGGAGCACAGGAAACTTTCCACTGGCAAACAAGAAACTTTCCACTAGTATACAAGAAACTTTCTACTAGCGCACAAGTAACTTTCCACCGGTAGACAAGAAACTTTCCATCGGCAAACAGGAAACTTTCTACGGGTGCACAAGAAACTTTCCACCGGTAGACAAAAAACTTTCCACCGGCATACAGGAAACTTTCTACTGGTGCACAAGGAACTTTCCACTAGCACAAGGGAAACTTTCTACCTCCTTCTTAAGGTGTGCCAACACCACCAAGTGTACCAACAAGTGCAAGGTGTTAGCATTTTCACAAAACATTTTCACCAAAGGAGTTAAGTTAGCACTTTACTAGATCCTAATGCATATGCTCAAGATATGGACCTAGTAGCACTTGATTCGAGAGATGACCGTGATTTCCCCTCTTGATAGTCGGCTATCTATCCTAAACCCGGTCAATCACTTCTCTACTCATCTTAGACCGGCGAAAGTAAAACCCTATGTTTATACCTTTGCCTTGATAACTTTTCTCCTCGTTTATCACCATGATCTTCACTTCATGCTTCATCCCTTTGTGATCATGTGGCCACCTTTCCATGCCACCAAGCACCTTCATCACATGTGTTGCTATGCCTAACTCAAATCACTTAAACACAAAGCATTAGCAACTTGGTGTCATTAATTACCAAAACCAAACTTGGGCTTTCAATCTCCCCCTTTTTGGTAATTGATGACAACCATCACAAAGATATGAAATGAAATCATAATGAACTTGAATTGCTTGTCCAAAGCATTTTAATCATGAGACAAGGTTGGACAAACATTCCAATTTCGGTTTTGGTAGTACTAGCTCCCCCTACATATGTGCTTCCATGAGTTTGGTTCAAGTTTGCACATATGCATGAATTAGAGTTTTGGGAGATTTATTACTACCAAAATGATGCTAAGGTATATAGAATGGACCTTTGAAGCGTGATACCAATCGGAGTTCCCAATATACCATCCTTAGCACCAATGTAGCTAGACATACATCAAAAACTCAAGATACCTCGTGAGCTCACATTATATGTCTAGATACCACACGAGAATAAAACTCTATGCTAGAATTCAAAGCATCATTCAAGTTCTATTTCTAGCAAGCACCAAACAAACAAGAGTAGTATATTTAAGCTTGCAATGCAACACCTCATTATGTTAGTGCACATTCAAATGCAACAAATGGTTCATGAGCTTGCTACCCCTATTTGTGTGCTCAAGTGTAGATGGTGTTTTCTTTCCCTATCTTTGTTGGTTCATGAGCTTGCTCCCCCTATTTGTGTGCTCAAGTGTAGACGGTGTTTTCTTTCCCTATCTTTGTTTCTCTTCCCTCTTTTTGACTTTATCTTTGTTTTTCTCCCCCTTTGTCATCAATGACCATAAAGGTTCAAATTTTAGTGAGAATTAAGTCAATCAATGTGAGGGTCAAATTATGGTTCAATCTAGATCACTTGCCTAACATATGTAATTCAGTTTGATCCAAGGACAAGCTTTTTCACACCTCATGAAGTATAAGGGTTATCTTGACCATGTTGAATTACACATCATAAGCTCATATTCTAGATTCAACACTAGGCTTGCAAGCTCACAAACATGTCATATACTTCCACTAGATCAAACAACCATAGAAACAATAGTGGTACCATACATACATCAAATCCTTTTGATTTTCATGAATGAGCCTATTGTCATGCAAATATGTCTAAATGTTCTAATCATGTCCTTAGCAAAGTATGATTGCTATGTCAACCAACTTTACCTTGCTTGGTTGGAGGAGAGGCCTGTTATATATAAATGTGGGGGTGCACTCATCTCAAGTTGGAGAAGTCAAGTATGTTCAATTCATTTCTCAACTTGCAAAATCTCTTCTCGTCAAGTGGCTTTGTGAAGATGTCGGCTAGTTGATCTTCGGTGCCAATGCTTTCAATACTAATATCACCCTTTTGTTGATGGTCCCTTATGAAATGGTGCCTTATGTCAATGTGCTTGGTTCTTGAATGTTGAACCAGATTTTGTGTCATCTTGATTGCACTCTCATTGTCACATAGCAAAGGCACGTTCTTGAATTTGATTCCAAAGTCATTCAAGGTAGCTTTCATCCAAAGCAATTGTGCACAACAACTACCGGCACTAATGTATTCGGCCTCGGCGGTTGATAGTGCAACACTATTTTGTTTCTTTGATGACCATGAAACTAATGACCTTCCTAGCAATTGACAAGTGCCACTTGTGCTCATTCTATCAATCTTGCATCCACCATAATCGTAGTCCGAATATCCAATCAACTCAAAGTTAGACCCCTTGGGATACCATAATCCAACATCATGAGTGCCCTTGAGATACCTCAATATTCTTTTGGTTGCCTTCAAGTGACTCTCTCTAGGTGAAGCTTGGTATCTTGCACATTTGCACACACTAAACATTACATCCGGCCTTGATGCGGTGACATAGAGCAAACTTCCAATCATGGACCGATATAGCCTTTGATCTACCATGTTGCCACTTGCATCACTACCTAATTGATCATTTGTGCCCATAGGTGTGCTCATTGATTTAGCTTCTTGCAACCCAAACTTATTGATCATGTCCTTGATGTACTTTCATTGACTCACAAAAGTACCATCCTTCATTTGCTTGATTTGAAGACCAAGGAAGTAACTAAGCTCTCCAATCATGGACATCTCAAACTCATTAGCCATCATTCTTCCAAACTCTTCACAAAAGTCTTGATTTGTTGAACCAAAGATGATATCATCAACATAGATTTGCAACACAAACAAGTCATTGCCTAGCTTCTTGGTGAAGAGGGTAGTGTCAACCTTTCCCATCTTGAACCCTTTAGAGAGAAGGAAATCTCTCAATCTCTCATACCATGCCTTAGGTGCTTGCTTCAAACCATACAATGCCTTCTTGAGCTTGTAAACATGGTTGGGTTTCTTGTCATCTTCAAAACTGGGAGGTTGTTCAACATAAACCAACTCATTGATGTATCCATTGAGGAATGCACTCTTCACATCCATTTGATAGAGCTTGATGTTGTGGGCACAAGCATAGGCTAATAATATTCTAATTGCCTCCAATCTTGCAACCGGTGCATATGTTTCTCCAAAGTCAAGACCTTCTACTTGAGTGTAGCCTTGTGCTACTAATCTTGCTTTGTTTCTCACAACCACACCATCTTGATCATGCTTGTTTCTAAAGACCCACTTGGTACCAATCACATTGTAGTTCTTTGGCCTCTCAACAAGCTCCCACACTTGCTTTCTTGTGAAGTTATTCAATTCTTCATGCATGGCATTTACCCAATCGTAATCTTTCAATGCATCTTCTATCTTCTTTGCTTCCTCAAATGAGACAAATGAGTAGTGCTCACAAAAAGATGCTAGCCTTGATCTTGTTTGTACACCACTTTGAATACCACCAATGACTTGATCCAATGGATGATCCCTTGCTATGCTAGTAGGTTTGAGTATTGGGAGTTGATTGCTTCCACTAGCTTGATTTTGATCTTGATCATCATCATAAGAGCCACTAGTACTAGCTTGATTTGTATCAATTTGCACTTCTTGATTGATCATGTGAATGTCACTATCATCATCAACTTGCATTGGCCTTATGTCACCAACATCCATGTTCTTCATTGCATTTGCCAATTGATCTCCTCTCACATCATCAATATTTTGAACTTCATTTTGAGATCCCTCGGTTTCATCAAACTCCACATCATGGACTTCTTCCAATGTGCCATTTGTCAAGTTCCAAACTCTATATGCTTTGCTTGTGGTGGAATAACCAAGTAAGAACCCTTCATCACATTTCTTTTCAAACTTGCTCAATCTATCTAGTGCCTTTCTTGAGAATGTAGAATTTGCAACCAAACACTCTAAAATATGCCATGTTG